>NC_080672.1:401385036-401649715 GCF_030247195.1 Topomyia yanbarensis | reverse complement strand
TGATTTGGTGATGTCATGGCGGCTCGAATGGAGCAAAATTTGAAAATGACGCATCCCAGTTACTATTTTCCATATACACTGATAAAATAAAGTACCCATTAATGCGTAGAAAACTACGCATTTTCAATAAAAGTGGAATAACCCATTAAATGGGTAAAGCGTTTGAACCCATAAATGAGTACAGACCTTGTACGTCAACCTGGGTGTGTTTTACCCATTATTTTTCGCAGAACTGTCGTGAAAAATACCCATTCTTGAAAATCACGCCAGAATGAAAAATACTGCCAATAGAATTATTTCTGAATTTAAAAAAAACATAAAATAACATTCATTTAATAGTATTGTCTACTTACAAAAGTGTAGGAATCTAGATAGATCCTATTCTAAACCCGGATAGAATTTTACAATAGCATTTACCCTACAAACAATCATAAAACAATAAATATTATAGTTATTACTGTTTCAACATTGTTCGATGCCAAGTTCGCACAGTAGATTTACAATAAAATTTATGTAACAATAAATTTCACTGTTCAGCAAAAAACTGATATAGTGCATTCACATTAAATTGTACTGTTTTCGAGAAAAAAATGTATGGAGAAAAATTGATTTTTTTTAATGTTAAGATACATAACCACCCCCCTTTTTCACTGTAAAAGTCTATTTTACTTTTAAATTTACTGTAAAAACGTTAAAGTTTATTGTTTTTGTATTGTAGCATAACACTAAAACTTACTGTAAATTATTGTAAAATTACTGTACTGTCACAGTGAAAATCATGCTTTGTTAGTGTACATTTCTATTCGGGAAACTACTTAACAAAATAAAACGCCAACTGGATATATTTTTGATGGCTGAATCTTTTGGTTGCTCTAAAAATGCCTAACTGGCCCATATTTGCAACATCCTCAGTAGTCCAAACAGTCGTTTTTTTCGGAGCATTGCCGAAATGTTCCGTTTCCGCTACGGTCTCCGATGCTGGCCGATAATTTATAGGTTCCGATACGATCCTTAGTTTCCAGGTTAACTCGCTTGAAATAATTCCTAAGGATTTTTCACCCATTATTCAGATGAATATACCCATTGACATTACTTCATCGAGTAGTCGTCAAATGGATAAAAAGTACCCATTGTTCGAAACAAAAAAGTACCCATTTTTTGACAGCTCGAATAACTTCCGAAAATGGGCAATTTGAATACATATAATGGGTAAAGTTTTTTTGCAGTGTAGTCGTTTTCTTCTGGCCACCTACATGTCAAAAGTCAAATGTGAACTCTGCACTGCGTGGTGAGCAGAGATGCCAGATTTGCAGACAAGTCTGCAAATTCGCAGATTTTTAATTTAAGCTGCAGATTTCTTCGATGACGCAGATATTTGCAGATTTTTTAGTTTGGTTGCAGATATTTACAGATTTTTGAATGTAGAGGCCTTTGATTACACTAGCTTTCCTGACATTTTTGTTCTTCATAGACTTTTAAAATTTTTATTGCAGACATTTGAAAAAAGTACCTGGCATCTCTGGTGGTGAGCAAAAACCTCAATTAGTGAAATATCAAAAATGGGTCTCCAATTTTTCGCTGAAGTTGGGTTTTTCTTTTTGTTGATATCAGGTTTGTTCTAGTATATAGGAGCAAAAATACATACTTCTTTTTACTTCGGTTTGCTACCAGAAGAAAAAAGAGAATACATTTGAACAAGATCTGAAATTCGCAATGTTGTTTTAAAACAACATCGCGAAAATCATTTCAAAATTATCGTGGTGGCGTATTGAGTCTGTGCCACTGTCTATTTGCTGACAATTTGAAGACCACTCAGCGCACCCGAGTAGGCAAACAGCCCTCCGTTAGCCAGGAAATTTCCCTGCTTGACTGGGATCGATTATGTGACAATCAATGGAAAAATCGAAGCACAATTTGGTGCGTAGATGGCACTATGGTGAGTCATTTAATATTGACTTATTTGACGTCTAGGACACCAACACCGTTGCGATGTGTATAGACAACATACATATTGGGACATTCACCGAAATGTACACGCCGCATCAACTTCTTACTAAACGATGCTCTAAGGTTGCCAGCAAGTTTTTTGTGTAACTTGTACTTGTATTTGCTATTTGCAGTAGTAATAAGCCTCCCAAGGGCAATTTTTAAAACAGAATATGATTGATAAGTACGGCTTATCAAATCAATTTTATTCTGTAATCTAAAAAGAATTTTTGAATTTTGCTGAACGTGATGAATTTGGCACCTGGTATACTCAACCTGCACAAAACGTTGCATAACGCAGGGCTGATTTTTGGAACAACTTGTTCATTCATTCAGTCCTTCGTTATGCAAATTTGCAACATTATGACAGATTGGCAAAGCACGATGTTTCAGGACGCGCGGCCGTTCCGTTCGATCAGAAGAGGCCACGTGGAATTTTGGGGAAATGCGCTAATATAACGTTATGTTTACAATTCGCCATCTGATTTAACCTCATTTGGCAAAAATTTCACCCGATTTACCCTCAATCTCGCACTAACACAACTGCTCATGGATTAGTTAATTTCAATTTTCAAATACTTTTGAAAAAATTGTTGACCAAAGAAATTTCAAATGTGATAAAAATCAGAGCGAAGCATGAAGCAGGAACAAATCTCACATCATGTCCTACCACGCCCAAGTCGCAGTTATTCGTCGCATCATTCATTCATACAGCACAAGCCCTCAATCATTTTCCATTAATTTTCATCTTCATTTTAGATGTGAACATCTCTCACCTGGGGCACTAACTTGGTTTTTGAAAACAAAAATATTCTGTAAGTACGTCACGCTGTTCGTGTATGCCTAAATTGCTACAGATGTCAATGTTTAACTTAAACTAGCCATTACAGAGCAGCTGACGGCTTAGCAGTATCGATTTGAAATGAAGGCGTTCGCTTTTGCATGAAAATCTCGCCAATTGGAAACGGTAATGATTGAGGGAAGCTTTGAATTTGAATCTTGGTTGCGATAAATTCAACTAAAAGTTGGCATTTGAATATAAAGTTTCACACCAATGATCCTGGATAAAAATTGCTCGTGGCACTAAAAGCTGAATTCTAACCGCACTGCGCACTTGCTATTCTTCCATTAAATTCTTCTCATAAACTGGTTAGTTCAATTGGTGTATGAAAATACCATCTCTATCATTTGAAATATGTGTTTTGACAGCTCACAGTTTTCAGTAGCAGTTTGATCACTGCGCAATAAATATCATGGATTTGTTGACCATGTTTTGTCTCTGTTTCTACGAAACTCATCGTTCTGTTCTAAATGTGTTTTAGATGAAGCAACAAAAAGAACGGCAGCGTACACCAGTTTTAAACTAGTATACAAAACTGTTCGAAAATATAAATCAAATCGCTCTTTTGGGGATGTCACAATTTCAGTTCCAGTTTTATTTTCTCTCCTATATAAAATAAAAGACTACTGAAAATGTTCTACTGATATTACAGTCCATACATCACATTTAGCCATGCAGCCCTCCCTGTGTATCTTTTCTGTTTGAATATGGCAATTGCCAATAGAAAATACATATACGGCGACTCGTGGGTTCTTAGGTAACGTTTAGATTCAAATTTCACTGATAAATTCCTTGAAAGTTTGCAGGAAATGACGTTCTATGAATTCAGAATTATACTTGTTATATTTCGTGACAAAAATAAACAATCCACTACTATCCATATTCGGCATTCCTCAAGGTATTACTCATCGATCCGTTGCTGGGAATAGTTGAAGCGGGAAATGCTGGCGCGTATGGTTTGGATTGCAATCCGAAACGACTTTATTATCCAATATATGTACATGGTGCACGGTTTTGAAACTATGAAAAAGATAAAAAATCGCAGAAATTGACGACAACGGTTTGAAACTAAAGTTGCGTCTTACAACGCTTACCAAAACGTGGTGAGAAGGTGTAAAAAGAACCTCCGAAGTATTAAACCTCAACCGATTATGTGCAAAAGATAGTGGCCCGAAAGGGCTTTCGGTTAGCGAATATATAAAAGTATAGCTCAGAATCAATAATCTATTATAATAAATTAAGCATCGGCTTGTTCCGGAACTGTGTCATAGGGCGATTGGGTGTAGGTCTATTACACTTATTCTATGTAATTGGCTATGATAATAATTTTACCTCATCCCACTTAGAGCGTTTTCGTGCTACTTCGGTACAGCAAAAAAAAAAATAGATAGACTGATTACAACCAAAATTAGATGAAGGTAACGCCGACACCTGTCTCATATAGATAGGGAATCCCAAAGAACATGGGACTTACTTGCGATTAAGGACAGTGTAGTACCAAACGAAAATGCAATTAACAAACGATTTAGGTATACCAAAAGCTAGCAATTCATGTCACTTTATAAGCCACACCATTTAAAAACGAAAACGCTATTAGAACTGTGTCAAGTACAGAGGCCTGCTACTTTCGCTGAACAGGCGAAACGTGATTTTACAGAAGAAAGGAACCACAATAGGGTTCACCAGAACGAATTCGTCCAATACAGTTGAGGTGAAACAGTTGAATCCGATTCAAAACAAAGGTACAATTCGTAGCCCTGTTAACTTCACTCTATTCTGAGGCGCACCTGCTAAACCAAAACAATGCGTTCAAATTTCCGTATCCAATGACATCAAGTTCAACTTGAACCAGTAATTTTGCTTTAATCATTCAATTTCAAGTTAACTATTTCTAGGCCCGATCCGGGACTCGATGCCTCGCGCAACATTGATGCGCAGTTTTGGGTGGTAGCCGCTGTGCGTATAACTGTCCCATGCTCTATGGGATTGCCTGTATACATGAGACAATCATGCGTAGACCGGCAGTCATAGGACCCCAAAAAGGCTGTGCACATGAACCGGGGTACGTACTCATCGCGGGAATTCGAAGAAATGTGGGGTGACTCTCCAGTCACGTACTCCATGAGCCGTTGCTTCTTGGTTCAATACTAGAAGGAAGATAACAGGAGGTTTGCGGTTTTCTCATAGCTGCAGGTTGAGGAAATGCAATAGTGGAGAAAAATTGAACATTCGCGTTTAGTTTCGAAACACGGTTTTAGCAGCGTTTCTATGATCATGGCTCCGGAGGAAGTCTTGATCCACAAACAAAAGTTGTTTCGTATTTTTCGCATCGTTTGAATTTTACGGTAGATTTTTATTTCCAATCGCTATCAACTAAAATTTCTATCTTAATTTAAAAAGGTATGATGAAAGAAGTAGATACAGAATAGTAAATGTGTTCTGTATTTACTATAAAAAGGATCAGCGATCACGATACTGCGCGAAAACTTATAGTGGATCTGCCATCTATATTTCAAAAAGAACAACTGTTATTCGAGACACATGCATGTTACACTGCATAACAAATTTTCGTTGAATATCAAATTGTACCTCATACCCCAAGGGCATATCCTATAGTGATTTAGTTCTAGATTAACAACGTTCGTGTGTGAATTCCAGCTCAAAAGTAAAAATCGGTTGTTGCATTTGACCTGAAGTCCACACATAATTCAGAATTTACAACCAATTAGCAGGAGTGGACTGCTGCGTTACATTTCGTTTCATACCGTGCGATTGTATGCGAAATGTATAACAGTTAGCACAGTTGATAACACCTTTCCGGGTACCACCATTGGTGTCTTAGCTGCGTAACGCTTACAATGCCCTCTACATCTGATCGTACGAACAACCGACAAATATGACAGTTATCGAGGACATGTAAAGCCGTTACACCTCTTTTAAAATTAAACATTGGTGAGAAAATTGGCTTAAAATTAACCAAAGTGTCATAATGTGCCTTAAATAATTTTGGCGTCCCGCAGCAATCATATTAGGAAAGCAATGTTCGATGTATTCTGCATCAATTTACATCATAATACGCGTTTCGGATTTATCCAGGGATGGATCTGTCATCTCATATAAGACACTCATCACCTACAATGAGCCCCCTCCCCTTTGCCAACCAATCAAATTCCACCTACCTTTAATGACGATATCCGGCACCTTTCCGGCTCGTCCATTCCCGCCGTGGTGCTGATGCTGGTTCGATCCGCCTAATCCCAGCGATGTCGTCGTTACCGTCGTCGGTAAACCAATCCCATCCAGTGCGGTTAGGGTGGTTTGATTTTGCAACAGCTTCTCCGCCAGCAGCGTATTGGTAGCAAGCTGCTGGAATCGGTTTTGCTGCTGCTGGAGCAACTCTTGTGCTTGCGCTAGGAAATAATGTTCCTGTAGCTGGCTTTCGGCACTGCTGCCGGCCTGCATGAGCATACCGCCTGAGCCATCGCCGAGACCAACATCACCGGCGGCCAGGGCATTGAGTTGCGAGTTGGCCACTGCCACTGCCGCAGCCGACGAGAGCAGCTGGCTGCAGTTTTGCAGGAAGATTTGGCCACTAGTTTCCTCATCGAGGTTTAGGTCGTTGTTGTTCTCCTCCTAAAATGTAATAATTTTTTCTTTAGAAAAATAAATCAACTCAGACGGTAAAAAATATAAATTACAACTTTAATCTCAGTTACTGGAAAATCTTGGAAAAACTGCTCTAGCTCGAAGGTATTCTCCGTCAATTGCCGCAGCAGTTCGTCCGAATCATTGCAAAGCGATTCTTCCAGATTATTCAAATCACAGCCGTTTCCGCCGGTGTCCGTTTGCTGGTTCGCACCATTGGCATCCTGAAATAACGTAATGAAAAATCAGTTAAACCGATAAAGGCACAAAAGCATCGATCACAGCACCTGAAGGCACGCCTGCAGATCCACCATTCGTCCATCGTTTTCCGGACACCATAGCAGGTCATCGTCGATGAATGGCATCGCCACGATGGCAGAGCCACCTCGCAAGCTTGCTAACGCCAGCGTAACGTGCTGTTCGATTCGTTGGTTTTAAACACGGCTCTGCTATAATCGTTGTGCGAGTTGGCGGGCTATGATCAAAGCAAAACTGTTCGAAAGTGGTAGTCTTGGCTTAACTATAAAATAACTTGTTGAGTTTCAAACTATGTAACACTTTGCGTTCTTGCAGGGGTAAAATTGTTTCGTTTATAGCACTTCTCATTCATTACATATATAGGTGATCCCGACTCGTAATGTGTTGCAAAAATACACAACCTTTGAACACATGAATTTGAACAATTTTAGCGCAGATTTTTCTTCTGATAAAGGCACTTTTTTCTTCGTTTTCTTTTAAAAAATTTTGACGAATTTGCCGAAACGTAAAAATAAACATATGCGGTATGCTTGCTTCCTAACCCATTGGTAATAACGTGTTATCCCTAGGTATCACAGATAATTTGCAAACGGAAGCGAGTTTTCAGTGTTTGAGTTCAGTCACTATTTGAGGCGCACCCCATAACACATTTCACCGGTTGATTAAAAAAATTTCGTCTCTTGGTTCGATGGTTTCCGGTTATCGCTCTAGCCGACAGGATGGTATCGTGTTGTTCGATAACGACTCGCAACCGATTCTCCTGGCCTGATAGGTTTGCGATTCTCATTTTTTGTCCGCGAATAAGTAAATTTAGTAGGTATATATAAATTTATGCGATGGGAGGCACAACTACAGCGGTGGCATTGGTTGTAGTCACACGAGCCCTCGTGGCTTAGAACCCCTGGTGACTATAGTGGGAAGACGATGCAGCGAGTTTGAGTTTTCTGTTGGAGATCAGACTGGGCAGTGTGGTAACGTGAGCGTTTTCGCACCGAGATCTGAAATGAGATAAGGAAACATTAGTTGTGGGTTAAACAGTTCGATACGCAGTTTAACTTCAGAACTATACTGTCTATAATCGCTAGTCTGTCCCATGTAGATAGAGAACGTTTGACAAATATGCGACTAGGAGTAGTGTATTGTCAGTCTTTCTTTGCTTCATGATGTTATTGAGATCGTATAAGATTATACATGCTAATAACATTGTGTCCTTTAAGTTTATTCATGGATTCGTCGTCGACTACAAATTGAAATGATAGATTGAAAATCGAGTTGCAATGTTTGATTCGAAAGAAACCATTTTTGTTGTAAAAATCAATTTTGTCCAAACAAAAGCGATTGACACTTCATTGCTTCGGCAAAAATACGTAATTGAAATTTCAAGAATAATTTAGCCTAAAGGAATATTTAGTTCTTCCAATTTGTCTAAGTCCTCCCAGAAAGGCCGTGTGCCAGATATTAGAAATAAACGAAAAAGGGTAACTTCTCCACCCGAAAATTCAGTTGATTACAGAAACTCATTCGACGTTATATCCGAATGTAAAGCTGACGTAATTTGTAAATTTCCTCACATTGTGCGTAATGCCAATGAGAAGAACAAACAATCACCTTCGCCGATAACAGTGATGATCTCCGATTCCGAAGTCTTTCGAACTGAGCATTCGACGTTCCTTCCGAACGTGGAAGCCCCTTTTCAGATTGATCAAAGAGGAGAATGTCGAGTTACAGCGGACAACTTGATTGGCCACAAACGACTGCTCCAGTATCTTACGGAGAAGTTATATAAATTCTATTCATATGATTTCAAGACAGATAGACTATTCAAGGCTGTCTTGAAAGGGTTACCGCAAGGTCAAAGTTTGGACGAAATATCCAACGAATTGAAAAATCACTTCGCTTTTCTCTTTCACAAGTTATTCTCATGAAGAGAAAGGCTAGCGGCACTAACACGGCAGTACGCTCTGGAATAGTCAAGGAGCTATTAAAAAAAGCACGTTTCAAGTTCGACGTGCGGGTACACTTCAAGAAAACAAGTTTTAACGTGTTAATCCGCTTCAAAATAGATTAACAAATTTTCTACATATACAAGCATTTTCTATCTCTGTCACACCATCCTACAATGGTGTGTTATATGCTTCAGTGACAGGTAACACGGCCAAAATAACGACTAACGCGTCTCCAAGGATGTTTGCACACAACGCTGAATTTCTTGCAAGAATCTATGTTACAGTTGATGATCGCAATGTTAAATTTCACCTCCATGTTTGAGGCTTTTCAAATGGTGTGGGTATTTACTAAAACATGTAATGAATTTAATGTTTAATAATGACTTTAAATTGGGGGACCCTATTAAGACCATGGGGGTAATTCGCACCTTCTCGATTGCTCAGAGAAACGTAAGACTTTCTGACTGTCGTACATATTCCTGGATCCGCTATTCTAAAATATTAATTTTGACAGCTGAATCTAATTCTTTGGATTTTTAAGAAAGGAGATACAACGTGTTTCATTTTTTTGCCATCCTCAACAATCATTATTATGGTAAAACCGTAATTAAAACAACAAATAAAAGTGAAAAATTAACGGGTAGGTGATTTGCACAGCTTGAGGTTCCTTTTTATGGAATGATTTTTGTTATATTCAGAAGGCTAACCACTTTTGTGCGAAATGGGCGTATTGGGCTATTCGGCATTCCATCAACCATCGTTCAGCGGCTCGCAGCAGCGCACACCATTGCATACGCCGCAGCAAAGAAAATACACGATGCGCCAATCGACAGCTGTGACTAATTAGGTTACGTTTTTGTAATGCTTTTTTTGCTTAAAGAGTTTCTCTAATAATTATTTCATTAAACATAATTCTATCGAAAAAAAAAAATTAAAAAATTTGATAGTCTGAATGCACAGTAGGGAGATCCGATTTACTCCTACATTGTAAAAGGATGGAAAAAGTAGAGTTTTGCAAAACGTCGCCTAGCGCCACCATAGAGTGGTGCAAATGAACTTTTATGGAACCAAAATGTATCTGAGGTTTCAAACTAACAATTAGAACCTTTGACCGATATTTTTTTCGCAGGTATCCACCTAAAAAGATGATTAGCATAGGTAGGTCCGAACAGCCCCGGGTTCCCCTAATCATTTTAATTTTTTAAATTGGAGCTCATTCATTAAACACGTGAAAAGATGAATTTTTCAACTTTTTGAGAATACATAATGTGCAAATAATTGTGACCGAAACTTTTTAAAACCAAATATTAAATGAAGAGTAACTCTAATTTTGTTATTCATCGATTTGATAGAATTGTTGGATTCGGTCGAAGAATCGCAATAGCGGCTAATCGCAATATCAAACATTGCCTTATACCGTCTCCTGACATCAAAGTGATCGAGAGTTTGGGTAACGAAGTTGAAACTGATCTTGGTATCATTTGTATTGCTGCAGCGTACTTGCCTTTTCAATGCACTGGCAAGCAAATTTATTTCTTGAAAGGAGACTTACAAAAGCTTACAAAAAATCGGACGAAGTTCTTCATAATCGGTGATTTTAACTTTAAATTTAACTTAAATTTAAAAATTTATCAGTACCAACAACACAGATGAAATTTAATACTCCTATTATTGACGATGATCTTCAACTTCTGATTCGCTTGAAGAATGTTTGAAGACGTCAATATAAACGTTCTCGTGATCCTGCTATGAAATGTATCTGTCAGCATCTACAAAAAGAAATTAAGCATAGATTCACACTCTTAAGCAAGAAAAATAGATTCACACTCTTAAGCAAGAAAAATCGCGAAAGAGGTTGAACAAATCAAGCTATATTCTAAACCTTTCTGTAAACTTTCTAAGGTTGTTAAGAAACCAATCCCAGCTTTAAAGGAAGGTGACCACATACTTCTTACAAACGAAGAAAAAGCTCGAAAACTTGCTCAGCAGTTTGAGAGCGTACATAATTTTAATCTCAATGTTTTGAGTCCTATTGAAAACGAAGTCTTCCAAAAATATGAAAACGTTTCAAATCAAGTATTGTCTCTGGACGATATTGTTGAAACAAACTATGATGAGATCAAATTCATCATGAAAAAGTTAAGAAATATTAAAGCTCCAGGTTATGATGTAATTTTCAACATTCTTCTTAAAAACCTTCCCGAAATCACCATGAGATACTTGGTCAAAATATTCAACAAATGTTTTGAATTAGCATACTTCCCTGAAAGATGGAAAAATGCCAAGGTTATTCCTATTTTGAAGCCAGATAAAAACCCAGCAGAAGCAATTAACTATCGACCAATTAGTTTACTCTCTTCTATTAGTAAATTATTTGAAAAAATCATCCTAACTAGAATGATGTCACATATCAATGAGAATTCTATTTTTCTTCCTGAGCAGTTTGGATTTCGTATTGGACATTCAGCTACTCATCAACTTGTGAGAGTAACTAACATGATTAAGGCAAACATCTCAGAGGCCTATTCCACTCGAGTTGCCCTTCAAGGCATCGAAAAAGCTTTCGACAGTGGCACAAAGGATGAATTGTTAAAATGTGGGATTTCAATTTTTCAATTTACATAATAAAGATAATTAAAAATTATCTTATCAACCGAACCCTACAGGTATCTTATCAGAATTGTAAATCTAATAAGCTACCCGGTAAAGCAGGCATCCCTCAAGCGTCGCCCCAATCCTATAGAATATTTTTACTACTGATCGTCCAAATCCACCAACAGGCTGCAAAAAGTCACTTTTCTGTTATGATAATAGCATCTCTGCCACATGTAGGAGTCTTCGTATTATCTGCAGGCGACTGCAACGAAGCTTGAATATTTTCAACGATTAGCTGAAAAAATAGAAAATTTACACTAATGCGGCAAAAACACAGTTGATTGTGATTCCGGATAAGCCAAGAGCTGCTTCTCATAACCCAAATCATGGCCATATTATTAAATTTAATGGTTTGAGTTTAACGTGGCCAGATCAAGCTAAATACTTGGGTTTAATTTACGATAAAAAAAACTTACTTTTGCGGATCACATTGAAGGAATCCAAACAAAATGCAACAAATATATACAATGTTTATAGTCTCTTATGAACAGAAATTCTAGGCTCTGCCTAAAGAACGAATGTTTAGACCGGCAATCTGGGCAAGTTGTTGTGCTACTAGGAAGGAAACGCTTCAAAGGATTCAGAATAAAATTCTGGAAATGATTTTGAAGCGTCCTCCCTGGTTTAACACAAACGAGTTGCCCAGACTCGCAATCATTGAAACATTAGAAATTAAGACAAGCAGTATTATAAGCAATTTCCGACAAAAATCGCTGCAATCACCAATTACAACGATTAGCGCTCTTTATAGTTTATAAGTTAGTTTCAAAGATTCGTTTAACTCCTTATTCACATAACAAGTAGGTTTAAACTTCCTTCGGCAAAAATCACTTAACAGTGAAAGCATATTTTATCTTAACAATAATTAACTAAATCAGTTAAACAATTGGGATGAAAAATCACCACTTGTGACTGAACACCCAATATACTAAATTAGAAATGTAATACAAACAAAACAATTTTATCAAATAGTGTGAAATATAAAAAAACTACATAGAACGTGTGTATAGCTTTAGTATGAATTGCTTCTTAGGATTAATCGTAAATTAAATAAAAATTGAAATTCAATAAAAAAAAATTAATTTCTCAGTTTAATATGCTTTTGATGGTTTTCAGGTGAATGAAATTCAGGCGAATGGCATTCGAGTTCATTTCATTTGGGTGTACGTGGCATTCGGACGAATGACATTGTAAATAACATTCGGGTAAATGGCTTTCGGGGGATCAGCATTCGGGCAAATAAATTGTATGAAATAGGAGTATGAAAGCTTCTGTTTAGCGAATGTTATAGCTATACCGATTTTTTTTGGTACAGTCGTGATTCGCTGGTTAGGCCATACCCTCTGTCCAACTAACGAATTTGATTCGCTAGTTGGACCGAAAATGTATCTACTCACAGTTTGACTGTCAAAGTGAATATGACACGCAATTTTGACATTCAGATGCTTTTTAGTTGGATAATGGTCCAACCAGCGGATGTGCAATAAAAAGGGTCCAGTTAAAAAGTGACCAACCAGCGAATCACGGCTGTAATAGTATTCTTAATATTAAAGATAAAAGATCTCAGTGCAAAAAATGTACTATATAAAAATATTAAATTTCAACGCGTTATCAATGTGGAACCGGCAAAATAGTGTCTTCAAAGGCTTTTTAAACGATGATACGTTGCCCCCAGTTAAACTCATTGCGGAACCGGTTCGGATTTCTGAATGGAGTCTGTATGGATTCAAACTCAAATGCAACAACCGATTCCGACTCAATCGATTTCAGAATCGGTTATTGCATTTGACCTGGAATCCATACTGGTTCCATTCAGGATTCCGAATCAAATTCCGAATGGTTTGACCGGGCCCTTTCTACTGTATGTCCACGTATTAATCCCCCAAATATTCATAGAAAAACAAACATAAAAAATGATCAGCAAGGTGAAATCAGATGAAAGAGGAACATATAAGCGTTCGTTTAGTGTTTCGGCGATACTGATTTTTTATGATAATATTGACTCTCTAACTAATGATCTATTTGCAATAATATAAAACATTGCTATTTATCTATTTAAAAAATAAAAGAGGCACCTTCAGAAGCTTCAGCGGTTATCGGTATTGAGTATAAAATTCGGTATAAATTTCGATTAGTGATGTCTTTTTTTTACTCGATTAACGCAAATAATCGATTAATTTCTAAAATAATCGAAAAATCAATAATCGATTACAAGCTTTCGGTATAATCGAGCAAATCGAGTAGCTGATATCAATTAATCGAGAGCATAATTAATGAAGGGTGGCATTGAAAACGAAAGTCGCAGAGCAAAAAAATATGACCAGACTTCTCCAAATTTTTCAAAATGTGTCGAGCGACCTTTGTTTTTTTTGGTTGACAAGGATTTACTAAGTAATCGATTATTGATTTTAATCGATTATTTTTGTCGATTAATCGAATGAATTAATCAATCTCTCAAATATTATTCGATTAACGGATAATAGATTATTTGCAAAAAATCAGACATCACTAATTCCGATAAATCGGCACATTTGGCAACAATGAACTGATCACGTAACTTGTCATGCCGGCGGAACTTTCGACTTGAAAAGGTAACGCTTTCTAACATTATGTGCTTTTATCGCTTTTATAGTCATGTCGGTAACGTCGTCACAGTTGCGCGCCACTGTAATAACGTGCTTATTTATAGCGCGCCGTTTTTCCCCACAATAAAGTTGAGACACGCAACATGTGAATGCTTTTTACTATAATCTTTCACCAAGGCGCTGCGCTGGTGGCGCCGTCTAGCAATGTAACAATGAACTGAAACTAGGAACATTTTGGCAAACGAAACAAGCTCGGTTTGTCAAAAGTTGTTTACATTTCTTTGCCATCTTTTTAGGCTCGTTATTTTGTATTTGTTTCTCTCGAAAGCAAACGTTTAATTTCTCATTATTACTGCATTATTAATATTTCAACAATGAGTGATAGTGATTCCGACTCCGAGGGTAGTTCCACCGATCTGAACCTGGCTAGTTCAAGTTTCAAACCGCTACGAGTACTGTACTCCCGAAAGGCACAAACACCGGTGCCGGAAGCGAAAGTCCACGACAATGTCCAGCAGTTCGAGTCGCAGTTCAAGTTGCTCGGTGGTTTCGGTGAAGTGTACAGTGAGGAACGCGTTAAAGATATCCGAGCGGCAAGCTCGACTAGGAAGGCAATCCCGGTACTGGCCAAGGGCGAGCAACCGATGAGGCGATTCCTACCGCATCAAGGTAAGCGGCTGAAGCATACGATTGAGTATGTCGTAATAATAATGATGATTTTGTGTGCTTAATAGGTTTGGTGGATAAACCACGACGTGCGCGCTTCCAAAAGAATATATTCACAAGGTTGGGGAATATGGAGGGTCCCCTTAGTAAGATGCTCACCTGGATGCGAGAGCGGGTACGGGTAAAGGTGTACACACGAAAGGAGAAAGGAATCCGTGGCTACGCTACCGGATACGTAGAGATATTCGACAAGCACTGGAATATGGCGTTGACGGATGTTTTTGAGTCCTGGAAGCGGCGAAAGTATAGCTACTCGCAGAATAATGTTTGTGCCCTTGGAGAGCCGCAAGACTGCAGTGATATGCTACGAAAGATGGGTATTAGCGTGCCGGAGGTTAGTGTGAAATCCGTCAACAGAAAATATGTGATATGCACCCGAAAGGTTCCTAAAATGTTAATCCGCGGGGAACAGGTGGTTCTAGTGACGCCGGATAAAGTGGTTGATGCAGAGGGCGGAGAGCCTCCCAAAAGTTAGTTGAAAATAAATTTAAAAATACATGTTGGTAACGGATATTTTTGCACCCTATAGAGAACATTCCACGTTGCATAATTTAAACCGTACATTGCCGGCTTTCGAAGTCGATGCACTTTCCCATCCCCATGAATGGCTCTTAGCGGTTATTTCACTCTCGGTTTCAACCTTTTTATATATCTCGTAGTATCAGGATAGGATGTAATAGTACTTTTTCTTCTTTTATTGCCATCGACCGGTTAACGAACGGCCAACGGCCTCAATGAACCAACCGGTGTAGTTAGTATGTGCCACCAGAGAGAGAGAGAGAGAGAGTGCGAGACAAATTCGTCTTCTCACTCCTCCAGATTAAGCAGGCAGCATTAGAGAAAGGAAGAGGAGCAATTGATACCAAACAAAAAAGTGCATCGCAATGCTGCTACTTTTACGAGCATCTTCTGTCGGTATATGACGAAGCGAGAGATCAAAACAGAAGCGGTAAATGAAAGGGTGTCTGCTATATAACGGAGGTTCACGAGAGGGTGGGAAGGTGTTTCGTGGGTTTGTTTTCCCACCATGCTTTTCACATGCTCGTCTCACGGCTAATGACCACTGTGTTAAGCTGAGTACTCCGGGACTGAACTAAGCGAGCGAAAGATAATTTCAACAGCATTTCGGTGCTGAGGATTGTTTTTTTACTTCTTACGTACGTACGAAGAAATGGTAACGAGAGACAAAATTGCTGAGCGAGATTTATATCAATCTAATAACCACGCGTTTCCATTACGAAATTTTTCAGTGGAGAAGCCCTAGATTTTACGCTGATTTGAGAAAGTAGTGTTTTGATCGAATTAAACTTATCTGGTCCTACACTTGTTTCTCACGAACCCGCTAATGTATATCAACTACTAATCAAGACCAATTAAATTACAAATTACCAAAAACATTTTAATATTCAGACAATCTCAAGATTTTTTCCATGTCTGTTAAATCAGATTCTTATATTTGATGCAACTTCATATATAATAAAACTCGTTTCTTCAACGAGTAAAAATTTCACCTACCGAATGAAGAAAAAAAAATACGGATGCATCAGAAGCAACTAAAAACAGCCGGCACCCAATACTAGTTAAGAGGCAAACATGCCGTAACTGCATACCATTGAACAGTATGCAATTCACTTCCTTCCTCTATTGCCAGTCTGATCTCGACCGTAGGCCAGTACGACCCGCGCCCAGCAAACCCCGCTATCATGCGTTAAGATTGAAACATGGCTCTGAAGCGCAGCAGGCCATTGCACTTTTGACAATCTACATTTTCCTTGCTTGCGCTATCGTCCACTCGAATAAATGTTTGGAAATTGCTAGAGTGTTTCGTCATCTTGAACCCCGTACAGCGGTCAGCGAAAGTTTGAACCGTTTTCGTCTTCCACCGTCAGCAGAGCAAAGGTTGGTCCATCACCTTGACTTTGCCGCATTTCTGTTCCTTTTGTCTTTTTGCTTTTATTCAGCCGGGTTGGCCTTCAATGCAGTACGGTCGTTTTCATTTGCCAGGTTCGTTCGTTGAGTCGGTTTCGGCCATGCCAGTCATCCGGCATGGTAGGTATATGTGTCATGCCGAACTATTTGTTGCGATGACCTTTGCTGAATCCTGTTTCGTTCGACTGTGGTTTCTATTTATAGGCTCATAAAATTTGTCCGTGATCGTGATCGTCGTGAATTTAGACAATTGTGAGGGTATTCACTTAATACCGATAAGTCAGGGAGTGTTCGAGTCCCAGTGAGTAGTTTTTTCATTGGACTGCTGTTGCTTTGCTATATTACATCATAAGCCCTGATTGCTTAGCAACAAAAACAGCTGTTGCTAAGCAACCGGAGTATAAAAAGTAGCAAAATCAGCTTTGGCATAAAATATTCCAAAATTGGTTGGGAATACGGAACACGTTTACCGTTAGTTATCTACTCTACTCACCTTGAGCAGTTTTCGTCCTCTACAGTTGGAGTATCCGTTCCTTGGCTCCCATTACCCGAACATTATCTGAAAAAAGAAGGAAAATGGTAATTATCATTTTATTTTAACATCGAACAGAAACTATCGATACATTTCATTTCTTCAATTAGATAATATTCTAGCTAATAGTAATAATAGTATACCTTTGAATTTTTTTCCAATTATTCAAAATTTTACGTTCTCGACAAATTACTAGCCACACCAATTCACCGATGGTTTCATTTAAAATGTGAAGAAAATTAATGACAAAAATGGTAAGCCTACTGCGATGTTTTTTGCATTTTTGGGTGAAGTTTCTATTCGAGTACTTCATTATAATTTCCCAGTAAATTCAGCAGGAAATCTGACTGGCTTCAGTGGAAACCAGCCATCGACCCGCTTGAAAGAAAAACGGGCAGCCATCAAAAATCCGACAGGATTCCGGCAGCTGTCAAAATTACCAAGATGGCGCTGCCAGAATTCAGCTATACTTCTTCCAGTTATGGCAGGCAGATTCGCCTCGCCGGTTCTGGTTTGTTTATCGTTGTTCCATTTTCGCCATATTTACATTTTTCCAAGAAGGATAGTTTTGGCAGATGAAGAAATAAGGAGAAACAAAGATTTTGGTTTCAAACATGGTAAGTAATATGGATTTCATGTCTCCAGACATGTTTTTGTCATAAATTTACATAAAATTTAAAAAAAAATTAAGAAAAAATGCAAGCAAAACCTGAAGCGGTACAAAACCGGTCCTGCCGGTGCGTGCCTGGCAGAAATCCGGCAGAAAAAACCGTTAATAACCGCAAGGCGAAAAATTCTGCCAGAAACGGTTGTTGCATTTGAGCCGGCCGGCTGGGCAGCGTCTGCCAGCCAGACCCCCAGAAATTCTGCCAAACTTTTTATTTCGCTGCCGGCTATCTGGGGGGAATTCTGCCATGCACGTCCGAGCGGGGAACAGCTTTCCGGATTTTACCTTATATTATTAACCCTTTCATGCCCAACTTTTTACTAGTGCATGTAGGGTTTCAAAACTGTTTTTCCTTTAAAACGGTGGGGTAAAGAAACTCGAAAAACTTTTTATCATAAGGATTGGTGCTTTCCTTGCAGTGCTAAAAGCTGCTCAATTTTTACCTTCCAATGCTCACTACAATTCTCCTAGAATTTTTACAATAGTCCAACTGCGTGGAAAACGTAGCCAAAAGTAGTCTAAATTGATAAGTTTTATCAGTTTTTACTGATATTGCAACATAACGAAGTTATATGAAAAATTCATATTCCGTGGTCAACGTAAACGGTCCCTGGCAGCACTGCTCTATTGGAGTTCAATCAAACTAATTGCAATAACTTCAGTTCTAGAGCTGATGCTTGTAACCGTTAATACTCAAATGAAAGCCAATAGTCACATTTATTAGCCTTTACTTGTTTTTGTGAGCAAATTTTGCCTCAATCAAAAGTTATAGCTGTTTAAAAACGTTGTTGTCCACAAACAACATGGGCATGAATGGGTTAATTCGGAATCCTGAATGGATCTTGAACGGATTGCAGCTCAAATTCAACAACCGAAGTCCAAATCGATTATTGCATATTGGATCTTCACCGATTGAGTCCGAATTGGTTATTGGATTTGAGTTGAGGAATAAAAACAGAATCCATTCAGGATTCTTAACCAATGCGGAATGAGCTTGACTTAACCGCCCATTGAGAGGCTCAATAATTGTTTCAAAACCGTCCAAGGACCCAATAAAGTTCAGCCGGAATTTTGGCTGGTTCTAATTAGTATTCCCGTTCCAGTGACTATAGTTATATTATAATTAGAATCGGTTGTGTCACTAGAGCTGGAATTCAAACTAAACTGTGGTCACTCTAACAAAGAAAAGTCAAACCATCCGGGATCCCGAATGGAATCAGTGTGGAATCTAACTCAAATGCAACAATTGATTGGATCGTCATCCATTGGTGCATTTGTGCTGGAAAACATTCAGATTTTCGAACCGGTTCCGGAATGGGTTGAGCTGCGAACCCTAGACCGCCCCCTAAGAACGGTTGCCCTCTAAGAACGGTTGGTTTCAAAATTGTCCAATCGTTCGTTGGACCAATTTGGACAACGTCCAAATAACCGTTCAACAAACGTCCATCGTTGGACCCGTGTTGAATGGTTTTGAAACAATGTTTTGCACGTCTCAGTGGGTGGTTTCAAAATCGTCCAATGAAGGACCACAGAGAACAGACATCCATGATCGAACAAAAATATTTAAAAAATGTGTGAAAACATTTGAATTAATATGCGATGAACACTAGCGCCGCCAAATCAACTTATCCCAACTATCCGTCAAATCCATTCCGGAACCGGTTGGAAATCCTGAATGGATTCAGTATGGAATCTTATTATTATATTGTCTTCGAATTAATAAATTTTCGTACAGACTGAAATACTATACTAACTTAAACCTATTTTCACTTTGAACATTTCTCTACTTAAGTTAAAGTCGAAATGATAAAAAACGCTATTGAAGAGCTGACAGCAAACATCCACCGGGTTATTCTGGCCGTACTGCGTGCGATGAGTAGAGCGCCGAAAGAAGTCCATTCTCCGCAGAGACCTACCAGGAACGTTGAAGTCCAGCTTAGCGAGAAGCAGAGGGCAGTCAATGTTGTCAGCGAGAAGATCGAACACAAAAAGTCGCTGCAGAAAAACTCTCCTGTTTCGTAGCGTAGGCAGGTTGATAAGAGCACAACGATGCTCATACGGTGGTAGTTCAAATCGATTTCGCCAGGGGAGCCGTCGAAGGGCATACCGGACGAAGCTCTTTTGCACCCGTTCTATGCGATTAATGTGTACGGTGTGATACGGGGCCCAAACGATAACTCCATACTCTAGAATGCTGCGTACCAGACTGATGTACAGTGCCTGCAGGCAGTAGACGTCGTTGAAATCTTGGGTTTTTCGTTTGATGAGTCCTAGTACTGCAAAGGCTTTAGCAGTAACTGCATTGAAGTGTTCGATGAAACGTAGCTTACGGTCAAGTATAACACCAAGGTCCTTGATTGATGAAACTCGTTTTACTGGGGTAGCGCTCACTGCATACTCAAACGTAATTGGCGAGAGTATGCGTGTGAATGTGATTATGTTGCATTTCTGAATGTTTATAGTCATTCCGTTTCTATCACACCAACTCATGATCCTATCTATGTCCATCTGAAGTGCACAACAATCTACCAGAGTTGTTATGATGCGATAAATTTTCAGATCATCTGCGTACATCACCTTACACGATGTCAATTCGCTGCAAATGTCATTCACAAAGAGCACGAAGAGAAGAGGTCCAAGGTGACTCCCTTGAGGTACACCCGATGTGATGTCGAATGGGTCTGAAAGTACAGTTCCAAGTCGCACAGATGCACTGCGGTTTGTAAGGTACGAGAAGATCCAATTGGTCAGCCAGTCCGGAAATCCGATTCGCCTCAACTTTTCAACAGCTAGCTGATGAGGAAGGCGATCGAAGGCTTTGGAGAAATCTACATACACTGCATCAATTTGTTGTCGTTTCTCTAATTTATCAATCAGCGTTGACACATAGCTCATTAAGTTCGTCGTTGTTGAGCGCTTTCTAACAAACCCATGCTGATCTGTAGTGATGATGTGTTTTACTGCAGGGTAGAGAATTTCTAACAGCATACTTTCAAAAACTTTTGGGAGGCAGCTCAGGATTGAAATTCCTCTGTAATTTATGACGTCATGGACGTTACCGGCTTTATGAATTGGTGTTATTAAAGCCTCCTTCCACTTGGCGGGAAAAATACTTTCACCGAGAGAGCGATTGAAAAGCATGGATATCGGTACAGCTAACGATGAAGAGCATTCCTTGACGAAACATGGTTGTATTCCGTCCGATCCTGGTCCCTTTGAACCGTCAACACCACGTAGATTGGTGTACACTTCGCGTTCGGTGAAAGATGTTACAGGCAAATTCAAGGAGAACGTCGGCAGACTACTCAGGTACGATTCAGACAAAGGTGGTGGGTTATTACTTAGCACACTTTGAAAGAAAGACGAGAATAGATTTGCTGACTCTGCAGGTGTCGTTGAGGTCCTGTGACGGTAGTTCACGTTTTCAGGAAAACCACGGGTGGATGTTTTGTTCCGCAAATAAGCCCAAAATTGCTTCGGCTCGTCCTTCATGTTACTCTCAAGTCATGAAATGTATGATCGAAAGCAAGATGCATTCAATGATTGAAATTGTCGCTCTAAATCTCGCACAAACGATTTATCATCTTCACCTCTTTTCCGGAAAAATCGTTTACGAGCCTTCCTTAACCGATATCGCAGATTGCGCAGCTCATCGTTCCACCAGGGGCGTTTATTTGTGCAACGGCGCTTTCGTCTTCTCAGAGGCACGTGTTGTTGAAAAATTAAGTCCAATTCGCGATAAAACCTGTCCACAGCCTCGTCGAGAGTATCCAGTGATAATATTTCAATCCAATTGATGTTTGAGATTCTCGCATTTAGCTCGTCATAATCGCATTGATTGAAATCATACCACACATCTACATCGTCATCTTGCTCAAAGAAAACAACCAATGCCGACTCTATCGGTTAATGCATTAGTGCTGGAATTCATACTGGAAGACCGAACCGGTTCCGGACTAGTTTGGGTAGAAGAATAACCGCTGTCAATTCAGTCGAACTCAGCTCATGGCAAACATGACGACAGTAGAGCACCTGGTTTGGATATCCCAACTACCTTTGAAACCGTTAGAGATTTTTACACAAGTTGAATGCTGAAGATGGACGTCTGTTCTCTGTTGAAGGACGTTCGTTGGACCAACGTTGGACCAAATACATATTTGTATTTGGTTGGACGACGTCCAAATAACACTTCAACAGACGTCCATCGTTGGACCCTTGTTGAACGATTTTGAAACAATTCTTTGGACTTCTCAGTTGGCGATGTTCCTGAAGGGTAGTGGGTAGTTACCGGAAATTTATTAAAATCTAATGCAGGAAATGAAAATTATTTCGTAACGCTCCATTTTATCGTTAAATGGCTGGATGTTGTTGGCTCGAATCAAAACTCGTCGAATTAACGACGCTGAATCCTTCCGGATAAAGACCTGTTAATGGTCCTCATTCCAAAAGAATTCCAAGCGGCTTTCTTCATATTGAGTGCTTTTGATAGATCTCGTGCTCGATTGGATTTACACTGACAAATAAATAATCAGAAAAAGATAGAGATGGCGAGTCTTTATCCAGAGGGATCTCCCAGTTCGGCTCAGCCGGAAATGAACCGGAATTCTGGCTGGTTGCAGTTCGCATTCCGACTCCCGTGTCACAATCGTTTCTAGTTAGAATTGGTTGTCACTGGAGCCGGAATACTAACTGGAACCAGCCGGAATTCCAGCTCATTTCCGGATGAGCTTTACTGGGGGAGAGGGGTGCTGGAGCGCTGCCAGAAAATTTTTCTTGTTCAGATTGTTTCGGGAAACATCCGGTAATTATCCGATATCCTTCAGGAACCTTTGTTTAAGATGTATCAGTATGATGCGGCTTAATCGCATAACCAAGGCTTAGGAACCGAAGCGGTCCAAAGCAACTAATGATCCGCCGGGTGAGGTGGCCTCTCACTAGCAAACTATCGATCCACTTGTTTGCCTTTACTCAAACATACCCAGTTAAACTCATTCCGGAACCGGTTCGGATTTCTGAGTGGAGTCAGTATGGATTCCAACTCAAATGCAACAACCGATTCCGACTCAATCGGATTCAGAATCGGTTGTTGCATTTGAGTTGGAATCCATACTGACTCCATTCAGGATTCCAAATCAAATGCCGAATTGTTTGACCGGGATCCAGCCCTTCGCAAGACGTGAAATTCCACATGAAATCCCATGTACAATTCCACTTGAAATTTTGCTTGGGTGGCACTTAATGCGGAATTTCCACGTAAAAGTTATGCGGAATTATGCGTAAATTACTTGTGAAATTCCGCCTGAAACTTCGCATGAAATTCATTGTAAAACTCTACGTGGAATTCCGCATGAAATTTCACGTTGAATTTCACGTGAAAATGGATGTGAAATCCCACGTGAACTTTCACGTGAAATTTTGGCTGGATCCCAGTTAAACTCATTCCGGAACCGGTTCGGATTTCTGAATGGAGTCATTATGGATTCCAAATCAAATGCAACAACCGATTCCGACTCAGAATCGGTTGTTGCATTTGATTTGGAATCCATACTGACTCCATTCAGGATTCCGAATCAAATTCCGAATGGTTTGACCGGGATGTTGTTGGCTCGAATCAAAACTTGTCGAAAGTAAACATAGTTCATTTCATATCGTCAACCTGGCGCCCAGGTGGTGAAATCGTTAGAATTCAACGGGGTGCTGTAGCGTTGCCAGAAAATTTTTATTTCCAGATTAAATTTTACTAAACTTCCCAGTTTAACTCAACCGGAATGCTGGCTGGTTCTAATTCATATTCCGGCTCCGGTGACACAACCGATTCAAGTTAGAATGTTTAAGGGGTACTATTTCGGTGCGGCTTAGCCGCATAACCGAGGCCTAGGAACCGAAGCGGTGCAAAGCCGCTGAGGATCCGCCGGGCGAGGTGGCCACCGACCGGCCGTCGGAAGCAAGCGAACCTGTGATCCACTCGTTTGCCCGGCTTACTCAAACATAGGGGCTATCCCTAGTTTAACGCTAGCAAAATGTAAACACAAATGAACACTTCGGATGAACCTATCGTCAATTGACATTTCGACGAGTTTTGATTCGAGCCAATAATATGGGCCCGAAATTTTTCGTTGACACCCCACCTCTAACACAGACTAACAGACATAATACTTCGCCCGCTTTAACGGTCATTTTAAATATATTTGTAGTGGCCACATTTGCAATTATGGCGCCACTGACATATGAGCAAGCGTATGGGGGATAGACAACTAGCGAAAAATTGTTCTTAAACTTGAGGGGTAACCCACCAGCAAATGAGTGTTTGGGACTGTGAAGAAAAGGTGGAGGTAGTGTTCTGGGAAAATTGCCGGATCGATGTTTTTAAGGGAATTCCCTCATAGCGTTATGTCTGTTAGTCTGTGCCTCTAATTCCACTTGAAATTACGCGTGAACTCAACGTAATATTCCAAGTGAAATCCAACGTGAAATTTCAGGTGAAATTCGACTTAAATTTCCGCGTGCAATCTATGTGTAAATACACGCGTGAAATTCCGTGAAAATTCCCCGCAAAAATCAGTTTGAAATTCCGCGCGAAAATCTACGTTAAATCATACGTGGAATTTTACGTTCCCTGTTTACGTAGAAAATCTCTAATTTCTGTGCCATTTTGCGTGTAATTGTAGATGGAATTTCGGTAGAATTTCAAGCGGAATTTTATGTGGAGTTTTCGTGGAAATTCGTGTGCAATTTCACGTGGCCTCTCGCGCGAAATTTCAAATAGATTTTCCGTGGAATTTCACGCGGAATACCCCGTGTAACTTCACGTGTAATATCACGGGAAATATTCCACGAAATTTCATGCGGTAATTAATACTTTACTTTTTATTTAGGGCTAGATTTCAGAAGAGAACTTATGTGAGCTTTGGAACGTTTATATCTTTTGTTGTACTTCATAAGCGGCCCTTATACGTTTAATATTTTTGCCAATACACAGTATTTATGATATTGCTTCAATACGTCAATCCCATTTGAAATGTACATCATCAATATAACTTTTTTCCATTATACGTACAATACTTTTGTCAATACTCTCTAGTATTGACAAAAATATTGACCTTGTAAGGGCCGCTATAGAATGAATAATTTTTTTCGCTATTTTGTTTAAATCCTACATAAAATTCCACTTCAAATTTTGCGTGACATTTCATGTGATTGTGTTACTATGTTTTAATTGCCGCAAGGTTCTACTGTATCGTAGAATTTCATGTGATTTTTGATGTAAAATTTCACGTGAAACTTCACGTAAAATTTTACGGTCTTGTTTAGGTTTTGCGAAACACCTCATGAAATTCCTCGTGAAATTCTACGTAATGTTTCACATGAAATCCCACGTAAATTCCGCGTGAAATTTCACTTAACCTTCCGGAAGTAGCACTAGTGCAGTGAGTGCACGCTGCTCTGAAAATCTAGGGAAATCGTCTTAGGGCACCAGCGGCTGCTCGTTCAGTGGGCCATAAGCGCGACTTCCGGAGGGTTCAATGGATTTTCCAGTTTCCAACCAGAACGTTGGTTGAAAAAAAAAAGGGAATCTAGCGTGGATATCGTTGCGACAAGAAGGAGCAAACTTTTTGGAAAGTCAATACCGGCGATGAGAATTTTTGCCACAAATTACTGCCTATTGAATCTTTCTGCGTCGTTCTAAGTGCATCAAGTCATATAAGACGAGGCAACATCGATCAGGATAAGGTGGTAAATTCAAAGAAGGTCTCTTCAGGTACACTCGCTATCTCTGTAGTCACCAATCCAAAGAAACTGGCTTGCCTCACACGGAAAAATAAAACAACTCACAGAATAAGTTCTTTTAACTTAAATTTAGGTACTTTTGAGTTTTGCATTGCTTTTGCACTTATTAGTGTTGTCAAATCACGTAAAAAATCGACAGAATTGCTATCTTGATCTTTTATTTACAAACATTCAGGAAGACTTCTGTGTATCTTAATCTCTAACTCCCTTGTGGAAAAATGAAGCATTTCATACTGCTATTGAATTCTCCTTATTCATCCATGAAATTAAAAAACCCAGCGATTGTGACTTTGAGGAAGTCTTTGAATACCATAAAGCCAATTATGACAATATCAGGTGGAAGCTAAGTAGTGTCGACTGGCAAAATACCCTTAGAAATGAAGGAAATATTGTAACCGCTGTGGACGTATTTTACAAAATTATTTTCAAGGTAGTTCATGAAGAGGTGCCTATTAAGAAAAAAGACGACACGGCAACTCGAAGTATCCCTTTTGGTATAATAGACAAATTAAGAGTTTGAAAAATAGGAAGCAAAAAGCCCATAAGCTATATAAGAAAAACCAAAATAATGAGCACTTGGAAAAATATTTCGACATTTGCGATAAACTAAATATGGCCATAGATTCTGCACTTGCGGATTATAACTTAAAAACGGAACAGCAGATCAAATCTTGTCCAAAGAATTTTTTCAACTACGTCAAAACTAAATTAAAATCAGACAATTTCCCGTCAACAATGTACTTGGATGACAACGTACGTGATAGCTCGGAAGAAATCTGCAACCTATTTGCAACATTCTTCCAAGAAATATAAACGACTTTTTCTGAACAGGACCGTGATCGCGATTACTTCGTTTTTCTTCCCGATTTTCCTTTGGATATTAGTGTCAATCATGTCATAGAGGAAGACATTTTCAATTCTCTAAAACATTTAGATGTATCAAAAGGTTCTGGTCCTGATGGAATTCCACCATCATTTATGAAAAACCTAGCAACCGAGTTAACTGCCCCATTGTTCTGGCTGTTTAATATGTTTTTGCAATCTGGACAGTTCCCTAAAATATGGAAAAAATCTTTTTAGTGCCTATATATAAATCTGGCAAAAAATCTGACGTACGTAATTATCGTGGGATAGCCATAATCTCCTGTATTCCGAAACTTTTCGAATCAATCATTAACGAAAAAATATTTCTTCAAATAAAAAACAGAATTTCCAACCTCCAGCATGGCTTCTTCAAAGGTCGTTCGACCTCAACAAACTTACTAGAATTTATTAATTATACACTGATTGCAATGGATAATGGAAACTACGTGGAGGCACTTTATACACACTTTAGTAAAGCATCTGATCGCATTGACATCCCAATGTTACTTTATAAATTGACAAAGATCAGAATTGAGCCTGGGCTACTTACATGGTTAGAATCATATCTCTCCGAACGTCAGCAAATAATTAAATTTAAAGGAAAGCAATCTAATCAAATTAAAGTCACCTCAGGAGTTCCACAAGGCTCTCATTTAGGCCCTCTATTGTTTATTTTATACGTGAACGATATCTCCTTCATTCTCAAAAAACTGAAAATACTAATTTATGAGGACGAGATGAAACTTTATTTGGAGATAAGAAACGCCAAGGATATTAATACATTTCAAAACGAAATACAAATTTTCCACATGTGGTATCAAAAAAGCCTCTTACAACTGAACGTGAAAAAGTGTAATTCAATAACCTTTAGTCGAAAACGACAAACACCGAATGTTGAGATTACCTTAGGAAATCAGACTGTAGTAAAATGTGAAAGAATTGGGGATTTAGGTGTTATATTAGATTCAAAGTTAAATTTTATTGATCATTATAACACAATTATACACAAAGCTAACAACATGCTCAGTTTTATAAAACGCTTTAGCTATCATTTTGAAGATCCTTATACAATAAAAACATTATATATTGCATATGTTAAGTCGATATTGGAATATTGCAATATTATTTGGTGCCCCTTTTCAAGCAGACATGAAGAACGAATAGAATCGGTACAAAAACAGTTTTTATTATTTGCCCTTCGTAAATTAGGATGGACAGCATTCCCTCTGCCATCTTATGAAGCACGCTGCTTGCTTATCAATATTCAAACATTAAAGGAGCGTCGCGAATTTGCAATGCTCACATTCATTAATAATATTGTTTGGCATCGTATCGATTCAGCTGAAATTTTATCCAAATTGAACTAACACAAAAGAAATTCTAACGCGTAAGAGGATGATTCTGTAAAAGCCGAAATTGCTTCATTTATACTAAATTCACGAAATCTACACATTAGTAATTAAGGAAATCTGTAGTCTACATCGATTGACGAAATAAATAAATAAAAACAAAGCGAGAGAATTGACTCAGTCGAAGTCTTCCGTGGACTAAGGTACTTTTGAGTTGTTTTAGGTATACCCAAAATTAGGTAGGTTCAACTTAAATTCAAGTATATTTAACTCAAGGTTGAGTATAAAAAACCTACCTTCAACACATTTTACCTAATTTTACCTTATTCCACGATACCCCGAGATTGAGTCAAAAGGGTTCAACTTCTGGTAGTTTTTCGTATCCGTGCAAACTGTTCGTAAAGCTGATGTTTTCTATAAGGACTGTTCGATTTTACATTACCGACTAAAACAGATCATCGATCCCCTCTAAGAACGGTTGGTTTCAAAATCGTCCAATGAAGGACGTTCGTTAGACCAATCTGGACAACGTCCAAATAACCGTTCAACAAACGTCCATCGTTGGACCCGTGTTGAACGATTTTGAAACAATTTTTTGGACGTCTCAGTGGATCGCAATGCTGAGATGCAGTTCTATTTTTCGAGCATGTTTTTGAATCAGGTTTAGAATAGCTGCTTTAAATTTTCCACAATTCGAAACATGAATAGAACACTGTTTTAGATATTTTTCCTTAGTATGTGTGACGACTGACAGCAGAAAAACAATATGTGTCACATATGTGAAAAACAATAACAAAATCGAATAAACAATATTTAGAACAGGTGGTTGAATCATCGCATGGGGAACACCGTGTTCTAGATGTATTTTGACAGATCCAAATTATTCGACGGCTTGTCATTTTGAAACAAATAATTTACACACAGCATTGCGAACAGCCTGATAGGGATTCCAAATCAGATATTTAGCCATTTCAAGTAGGGGGCGATTCTGCAAGTTTCTGGACAGCTCAAAAAAGTGATTTGAAGTTTCCAGTACGCTTGGAGTATACCTAAGGCTGAAGACAAGCTGACGTGAAAAGGTAATTGTCTGCATCACTTGTGGGTGTTGCTAGTGCTATGTTGGATACGATAGCGTTTTAGAGCATGTATCTCCAAATGGCGCTTGATACTCTTTGGCTTAATAGAAGCCATCTATAAGGCTCAAAATCACACTTTAAGCCAAAAAATATAATTTCTTTTGAACATTCTACAGTTGACACTCGAAGCGAACGTCTGTTCTCTGTTGCTTAGATGAAAATACAAGTCTGAATTGTTTTCCGACTAACCATACGCGTCGAGCCGGTTGACTAATTGAAACCGATGCTATCAATTACAAAGCTGCCATTTAGCAACGAACACACGCTGGTCGGTCATGTTCCTAATGCGCTAGACGACACTGAACCTCAGCTCCGGTCAATCACTGCAGCGTAATGTCAGTAATTTGTCACTTACGCAGTAGACGAGTTAAACAGCGTATACAACCAAAAACTTTGATATGCAACTAGGAAGTGTTTGTGTGAATTTTTTTTTAACAAAAAGTCGCCAATCTTTGGTGCGAACGGAGGATTGTCCCTTCACAACTTTTTAAATATTTCAATCTCTTTTAAAACAGTTTCGTATGGTGGACTGCCTACTTGCGGAATGATCGTTCGCAACGCGCCAACTATCGGGCGACTCCTACTAATTATTCCATTTATTTCGATTTGAACTTGTCAGCTTGCTTCGAGGCCACCTACTTCTATATGGTGTTCATGCACCCGCGACGGAGCCGTTTAGTTAGAAGTTCTCGGTGGCTCGTTAACGCGGGTATCCCATTAGTTATATACAGTGGAGATCGCTTGCAGCAGATGGGTTGTGAGCATGTTTTTGCAATGCTGAGAACTGTCCGGAATGGAATGTTTATCGACGAAGGCTGGTGAAAGTTGTTGCCACTGTGATTCGAGCAAGAAAAGGGTGTTCTCTGGAAATATTACATCAGATTCGCCACCCGTCACTTAGCCTTGAGCTGAGGAGTCACGTTATCGGCCACCATTGTATTGGCTTGTTAGTATGAAATATAATAAAGAGTTGAGTCATTTTATCAAACGCGGCATGTATCCCAAAACATTATGACGATCACGATTTGTTGGATGAAATAATAGTTGCGACCAGCTGCATACAATTGTCTCAAAATCTACCCTAAAATGATCAGTTAAGAATCCTACTTAACGTTGCTAGTGAAGCATTTTATAGATTTGATGTGTTTCCTTATTGTCTGTGGCCATGCGACACTGCGCGTGGTCATCAAAAGTATCGTTGACATTCGACCGAAGCGAATAGTTTCATCACGATGCACCAAGTACCGGTCTGGGATGAAAAATGCGTACAGATATCGTAATTCCCGCACAAAAGGCTCACTTTCACTCATCGTCAGTGCGGACACGAATCGCAGAGTTTGAAGTATTTATAGCTCCCGCTCAGTCGAATGACAGTTTATCCAATCAACCACCACACCCATAACTCATTCCAATGGCGGTCTTTGTTTTTGTATCGCCACACCAGAGTCATGCCTGCTAAGATCTAATTCTGGTGCGCGCTATTTATTTCCCCGCAATCGGCAAGTCAGCCCTTTCGTGTGCATTTTAGATGCAACAGACGCGACCACTTGACAATCCTCCGCACCAGCTATATAGTGCTCATCTAATCTATTACAGTGCAGTTTAGTGTCCCTGGCGGTAAACTGCTATTGTTGGACATGAGAGCACAGACTAACAGACATAACACTATGAGGAAATTTCTTCAAAAAAGGGTCTGCCAATTTTGCTAAAACACTAGCTCCACCTTTTATACACGTGCAAGAGGGTTATCCAGATGGCTCGGGAATATTTTTTCACTAGTGGTATATCCCTCGTATGCTTGAGCATATATCAGTGGCGTCATAACCGCATATGCGACCACAAGCCCAATTAAAAATATATTTAAAATGACCTTTCAAATGAGCGAAGAAATGCTTTCGAGTGTTATGTCTGTAAGTCTGTGACGAGAGCTTGTTTGATACAACGTAATCTGGCTGGCGAGTCCTTGTAAGTATTTATTCCTCCTCTTCTGGCAGTTGGATTCGAACAATGTTTTTGCTTGTAGTATTGTTTATTTTCTTTGCGACGTTAAGTTACTTGATGAAACGATGCATTTTTGCTAGCAAAAGTTGATGAGCGCATTCTCTGGGACAAAGGTCAGCACCTGACATCTGTTATCCATTTGGGACTAGGTATTGCTAAAACTTGATCCGAAATTTGTCTTGGATTAAATCATATTTGAAATTAGTTACGTGTTCAGTTACACGCATTTGGTTTGGATTGGTATCTCGTTGAAAAACTAGGTACTCTCTAGTAAAAGACGAATTTAACCTATCCAAACGAGTATATATCTGACATCTTCGTTCCGTGAAGTATAGGTGGCTGGCATTGGGAAGCTGAAAATTGGGCACAAGTATTACACTATGAGATAGCATGTTTAATGTCATTCGACATACCATGCCAAAAAATGTTTACTTGAGTGTCCCTTCTACCCCGAACTCAGTTAAGCTCAGCCGGAAATGAACCGGAATTCTGGCGTATGGCGTTCTAGTTAGAATCGGTTGTGTCACTGGAGCCGGAATACGAACTGGAACCACCCATCAGAATTCCAGTTCATTTCCGGTTGAACTTTACTGGGAATGTGCGATGTGCACCCGATCAATCGCCACAATGTTGGAGGAATTTTTATTCTCTCGTTTCGAAACACCATTCCATCTTGAACTGCTAGGAATTCTGGCTGGCTCTAATTCGTATTCTGCCTCCAGTGACACAAACGATTCTAACTAGAATCGGTTGTGTCACTGGAGCCGGAATACGAATTAGAACAAACCAGTATTCCGGCTGAGCTAAAAAATAAAAATTTTCTGGCAACGCTCCAGTGACTAGTTGAATTCTAACGATTTCGCCACCTAGGCGCCAGTTTGACACTACGGAATGAACTTTGTTTACTTTCGATAAGTTTTGATTCGAGCCAACAACATCCAGCCACAACGGCTTATGATCGGTTTTGACAACGACGCTGGGGTTACCAAGACCAACTGATCAAATCGAATACATGCAAAGACGATCGCCAATTAGGCAATCCGCCGCGACGTTTGTTTGACAATTCAGCGAGGGGTTTTGTCAACAAGTTTGCTCCTGCGAACAGGAAAACCCATCCGACGACCATACTTCGATTTGGGCTAGTTTCATGTTGGATCAAATCGGCGATTTTGTCGGACGTCGCACCCACCCGAGCTCCGTCGGAAAAAATAATCAGCTGATCAGAAATGTCTCATGGATTGCCTAATAATTCGTTTTCTATTTGTGCATACCCTTTCTCAGTTTTTGTTAGTGTTCTAGAAGCGTATCCGATAACCCCTTTCCTCTGATATACTGCTACACCCAATCCATTGCAACTGGCATCGCATTCTATGATGAGCGGCTCGGCTCGGTCATAGTATTGCAATGCGGTGTGCTCAGAAATAGCTTGTCTTACCTACCTTACCATTCAGGCTAGAGCCTTGCTGTCTCTTACTGTATGCAGAAGCCGTCTCCACTCCACTCGGTCCATTGCTGCTTGTCACCAGCCTCGCTGTCTTCGAAGGGACCGCAGATCGTCTTCTATCTGGTCTATCCACCGTGCTCGCTTCGTGTGTCTTCTTGTTCCTGTAGAGTCTTCCTCAAGAATCGCCTTCGCCGGGTCGTCGTCCAACATTCTTACGATGTGTCCAGCCCACCGCAAACGTCCTATTTTTACGGTATGCGCGATGGATGGTTCTTGCAGCAGCTGATGCAACTCATGATTCATTCGCCTGCGCCACGTTCCGTCTTCCATCTGCACGCCACCATAGATGGTACGCAACACCTTTCGTTCGAAAACTCCAAGGGCGCGTTGGTCCTCCACGAGCCTAGTCCAGGTCTCGTGGCCGTAAAGGACCACCGGTCTAATCAGCGTCGTGTAGATAATCAACTTCGTGCGGCGGCGAATTTTGCTCGACCGGGTCGTCTTACGGAGTCCAAAGTAGGCACGATTTCCCGCCAAAATCCGTCTCTGAATTTCTCAGCTGGTATCATTGTCGGCGGTTACCAGTGAGCCCAAATACACGTCACCGTCAATCCGAACTCCGGATGAGAGCTTCACATTGTCGTCTCTAGAACCTCTTCGTCTCATGTATTTTGTCTTCGAAACAATGATGGCAAGTTCAATCCTGCTCGCTTCAGTCTGATTTAGTTGCCGACATCGCCTCGAAGTTCCGTGCCATTATGTCAACGTCGTCGGCGAGCCCAAGAAGCTGGACGGACTTCCTGAAGATCGTGCCACTCGTGTCTTTCCCCGTTCTCCTTTCACCTTCCACCGCAACGTTGAACAGCAGGCATGATAGACTATCACCTTGCCGTAATCCTCTTCGAGATTCAAAGGGACTCGAGAGTGTCCCTGATACTCGAAGAACGCATATCACCCGATTTATCGTCGCTTTGACTAATCATGTTAGCTTATCCGGAAAACCTTGTCTTACGTTGTTGAATTCATTCTCTTCCTCAGATGTCCATCGCCGGAATAAGCTTTCGCAGTGCTACCAGCTTACTACTCAAATTTGGAATATATCTCGCAAGGTAGTTGATCATACCTACAAATCGGAGAACTTCTTAAGGCGATGTCGGTATAGGATATTTTTGTATTTCTTCTACTTTCCTTTCATCAGGTTTCAGCCCTTCGGAGGTAAGAACATGACCAAACAAGTTGACAGACGTTTGATATAAGTTAAGCTTTTCAATATTAAGCTTCACTCCCTAATTCCGAAGGCGTACAAGTAGTTTCACTAGTCGTTGATTATGGACTTTCAGGGCTTCCTCAGTAGTATCTTCTGCCCTCTAGTACTTGAAGAGTTTCTTGTAATTTTACTTGGAATATTTCAGGAGCTGAAGAAATACCAAAAGGCATTCTGAGCCACCGGTAGCGTCCAAATGGAGTCCAAAAGGTAGTGAGCTTACTACTGGCCTCTGAAAATATTATTGCTCTGCCAAGTTCAGGCAATATTTCATCGAGTGTTGTAAACTGGAGATTCGGATCCTTAAGGACCATATTTAAAGGAATGGGATCTAGACACACACAAAGAGAATCCAACACAGGGAAGTTTTTCTGTACCAAAACAAAATTACCCACCCAGCCGGTGTGTTGTGACTCGTTTTGAATGATGCCATCCTGAACAAGCTGATCAATCTTATTTCGAAGATTTTTCCTGAAAGAGACTGGGGTGCGGCGGGGTGTTTGAATCACTGGCGTCACTGCTTCATCGATTTCCAACTTGACAACACTTCATTTTACCGTTTCCTTCAAACACATCCTGGTAATTCCGTATGAAGCATTTGGTTTCGTCTCGGGATTGATCCAACACTTGCAATGTAGCTATGTCTCGATGAACGGAGTTGCAAATTTTCACCAGACCCACAGTGGTACAGACAATAACCGACAGCGATGGCGGGTGATTCATGTTCACTACCTGGAACACCATCCTATATAGCTTACCCTTATGCTGGCAAGGAACTTGAACTTTACCAAGACTTCGAGGGCCCATATTATTGACTCGAATCAAAACTCGAAATGTCAATTGACGATAGGTTCATCCGGAGTGTTCATTTATTTTTGCATTTTGCTAGCGTTGCCAATTTTATTTTGTGTCCACCACTCAATGTGGCTACGCCACATCGCTTTTGCGCTATGTTTGAGTAAGCCGGGCAAACGAGTGGATCACAGGTTCGCTTGCTTCCAACGGCGGGTCGGTGGCCACCTCGCTCGGCGGATCCTCAGTGGCTTTGCATCGCTTCGGTTCCTAGGCCTCGGTTATGCGGCTAAGCCGCATCGAAATGGTACCCCTTAAACATTCTAATTACAATCGGCTGTGTCACCGGAGCCGAAATACGAATTAGAACTAGCCAGCATTCCGGCTGAGCTTAACTGGGAAGTTTAGTAAAATTTAATCTGGAAATAAAAATTTTCTGGCAACGCTCCAGCACCCCGTTGAATTCTAACGATTTCACCACCTGGGCGACAGGTTGACGATATGAAATGAACTTTGTTTACTTTCGACGAGTTTTGATTCGGGCCCATATTATTGGCTCGAATCAAAACTCGTCGAAATGTCAATTGACGATAGGTTCATCCGGAGTGTTCATTTGTGTTTACATTTTGCTAGCGTTGCCAATTTCATTTTGTGTCCACCGCCCAATGTGGCTACGCCACATCGCTTTTGCGCGTGCTGTCCGACTTCGCTACCGCTCAGTCGGACTTAAACTAGGAATAGCCCCTATGTTTGAGTAAGCCGGGCAAACGAGTAGATCACAGGTTGGCTTGCTTCCGACGGCGACGGCGGGTCAGTGGCCACCTCGCCCGGCGGATCCTCAGCGGCTTTGTGCCGCTTTGGTTCCTAGGCCTCGTTTATGCGGCTAAGCCGCATCGAAATGGTGCCCCTTAAACATTCTAACTTGAATCGGTTGTGTCACCGGAGCCGGAGTACGTATTAGAACCAGCCAGCATTCCGGCTGAGTTAAACTGGGAAGTTTAGTAAAATTTAATCTGGAAATAAATTTTTTTTGGCAACGCTCCAGCACCCCGTTGATTTCACCACCTGGGCGCCAGGTTGACGATATGAAATGAACTTTGTTTACTTTCGACAAGTTTTGATTCGAACCAACAACATCCAGCCAGTCTACATCGTTAGATAGGCTGGATGTTGTTGGCTCGAATCAAAACTTGTCGAAAGTAAACAAAGTTCATTTCATATCGTCAATCTGGCGCCCAGGTGGTGAATTCAACGGGGTGCTGGAGCGTTGCCAAAAATTTTTTATTTCCAGATTAAATTTTACTAAACTTCCCAGTTTAACTCAGCCGGAATGCTGGCTGGTTCTAATTCGTATTCCGGCTCCGGTGACACAACCGATTCTAGTTAGAATGTTTAAGGGGTACCATTTCGATGCGGCTTAGCCGCATAACCGAGGCCTAGGCGAGGTGGCCACCGACCCGCCGTCGGAAGCAAGCAAACCCGTGATCCACTCGTTTGCCCGGCTTACTCAAACATAGGGGCTATCGCTAGTTTAAGTCCGACTGAGCGGTAGCGAAGTCGGACAGCACGCGCAAAAGCGATGTGGCGTAGCCACATTGGGTGCTGGACACAAAATAAAATTGGCAACGCTAGCAAAATGTAAACACAAATGAGCACTCCGGATGAACCTAGGGCCCATATTATTGGCTCGAATCAAAACTCGTCGAAATGTCAATTGACGATAGGTTCATCCGGAGTGTTCATTTGTGTTTACATTTTACTAGCGTTGCCAATTTTATTTTGTGCCCAGCACCCAATGTGGCTACGCCACATCGCTTTTGTGCGTGCTGTCCGACTTCGCTACCGCTCAGTCGGACTTAGACTAGGGATAGCCCCTATGTTTGAGTAAGCCGGGCAAACGAGTGGGTCACAGGTTCGCTTGCTTCCGACGGCGGGTCGGTGGCCACCTCGCCCGGCGGATCCTCAGCGGCTTTGCGCCGCTTCGGTTCCTAGGCCTCGGTTATGCGGCTAAGCCGCATCGAAATGGTACCCCTTGAACATTCTAACTTGAATCGGTTGTGTCACAGGAGCCGGAATACGAATTAGAACCAGCCAGCATTTCGGCTGAGTTAAACTGGGAAGTTTAGTAAAATTTAATCTGGAAATAAATTTTTTGGCAACGCTCCAGCACTCCGTTGATTTCACCACCTGGGCGCCAGGTTGACGATATGAAATGAACTTTGTTTACTTTCGACAAGTTTTGATTCGAGCCAACAACATCCAGCCATGAACCTATCGTCAATTGACATTTCGACAAGTTTTGATTCGAGCCAATAATATGGGCCCCATCCAGTCCAGGTGTGCACATTTTTTTCTGTGTGTGAGTGCGGTTGTCATTTTTCTTTGATGAAGCCGAAAAAACAAGAGGATATGAAGAAGAAAAGCACAAACAAATAACGTAGTGGGTCTTTCTGTTGCCATAAGTTTTGTTTCGGTTCGGTCATAGTTAATTTAATTTGTTTTGTTGAAGGTAAAAAGTGTCTATAAGTGTTCTAGTCGGTAGATCCGAGCTGAAGCTCGACCTTTTTTCACTTCTCATCGTGCGCCAAATAATCAGGATGCTTGGTCGGATGATTATGTTTACTTCAAGGGCTCCGGCCGCCATGCTTAATTTTGCAAGTATAATACTAATACACTCAAAAGTGTCAAAAGTTCCCATCTTTCTCTCTATCTTGCTTTCGACCGTTTGCCAAAAATATGGATCAATGACAAAGTTTTAGAAAATAAAATTTTCTCTTTTTTGTTTCTATGTTTTAATTGCCACAAGTTTCTACTGTATCGATTTTGTTGGCCATTTTCGGCAAATTTAAAACTAAAAGAAACGAAAGCAATGAAATTACGGATAGGTATTCTAGAGTGAATCAGTTATAAACTTAGAACGGAAAGCTAGGACTAGGCAGGCACATATGGATATGATCGAAAGCAAATGTGAAGTATCCTTTACCTTCTGCTAAGTAAGAATTGGGCGTTGCACCCAAGTCTACCGCATGGTCGTTGATAGAACACAACGCTAACACCTGGACTAAATACAACTCATGATCATGTTTTACTTCACAGATCCTCGCCTAGAACGACCTTGATATATTTAAGTATTGCGCACTTCCCACCAATCTGGACACACCGCACTTTCAAAGTGCGAGTGATTAAACTGCTACTGAAAACTGCGAGCTGTCGAAACACATGTATTTCACGTGATAGATATGGTACTTTCATAAACAGATCAGTCGAACTAACCAGTCTACGAGAAGAATATAATAGAAGAATAGTAAGTGCGCAGTGCGGTTAGAATCCAGCTTTTAGTGCGACAAGCAATACGTGTTATGAGTCACAACAAACTGGGCATTGAATCGCATAAAGAAAAGAAAGACAAGAAATAAACATACACACTTGACCCTTAAACGCGCAAAGCAATTTTTTTCAAATTTTCTGAAAATTGTCTCACAGTTTTAATACGTCACTATGATAATTTTGAGATGGTTTTCACAATGTTGTTTTAAAACAACATTGCGCATTTAAGGGTTAATGATAGGTATCCATTTTACTCCTATTTATCCCAAAACACGACACTGCAATGCAATGCTTTAATTGTACATTGTCACAACAATGTAAATTCCAACAATTTGAAACCTACATCTCATTGTTGATAAGTTTAAATGAAATTGGATGCAAATGTATCGCGCGTCCCCACAAATCAAAGAATCGTATTTGACCGGTACTATACAGCTACTACCATCTCTGTTTCCTACAGCATCCCACTCGCTCGTCACTACAAAATGGACATTCGTTCGAGCAAATGCGCGTGAATTTCAGCGCCACCGTCGTTGACTAAATCAAACGACGAAATAGGAAACCCCAGCGAACAGTACATAGTGCACTATAATCGAGTGCATGCGTGATTCATGGCCATTCACACAGGCACCTGATCAGGTATGGGGGCGCAGGAGGGGGGTTCTTCAATTGAAGTGCCATGTAGCTGTAGCAGTTTAGGAAATTTTCCACGAAAGACAATTGATCGATCTGCCGACAGCCGGTTAGGCGGGTTAGGAAAGTGCATGGTCAAGTTGGCAAAAAAACAACATCTACTACTGTCCGAAAGTATTATAACAGTGATGATGTTGGTGCTGAATATCGGTAGTTAGTGTAGTACAGTGTAGTAGTACTAGAAGAAGTAGTTTTGCGTGGTGTGAGTACCGTTTCAGGAAGTAAATAGACTCGATCGTGCAGTCGAGCGAAGTAAACAATATTTTTCGCCAAGGATACAGCAGCAGGCTGGTGCCGGGTCGGCACAACTGCAGTAAACGGCGAGCGACGTGTCTAAGCGTTGGCAAACAGCAGCAACAACAACAACACCAAGGAGTGCTAAACGTTTTTACACAGTAGTTTGTTAGGCGAGGGGCTACTCGCTGATGAGGAAGTTGGTACCTGTAATGAAGGAGGCACTGACTTCATCGAACGAACGCACTTGGCTTTGAAGTGCTTCGAATTAGAGGTAAACTTGGCGAGAGTGGTTTGGCGGGTAAATGGCTTGATTGGAACTGTTGGGAGTAGAAAAGTAAGGACGAATAACAAGTTGACGGACGGAAGATTGGGTCTGTTATTTGATGACTAATCCTTTGGATTCGATTGCTTCCAAGCAGTTAGGGAAGTGGAAGGTATAAAAATAAGTGTTTCGAACGCTGGTAATTTTCTGTAAATCAATACCACTAAATGAGATATATATTGAGAGCTTAAATTTGGCGATTGTCGTTTTTGTGAGTTGTAGCTGTGCTGCAAACAAGACAATCAAACCAAAGTATCTATTGGTTATTTTCGGTAAGGTATCGTAAACTATTTAGTGTGAAAATGCTAGTTCTGAGTATATACCATTTTTGGTTGTCCATCGCTTTCAAATTCAGATATCTTGGGTTCAAAAACGTGCCACCTCTAGCATACCTGAAAAGAAGCAAGAAAAACTCAATTAGTAAAAAGTCTACTCGTTTAAGCAAATATCTTATGATATGTTATTACTTCCAAACAAAATTCAAACCGTCGCAAATACGACGTCACAGCAAAAGGTTTGCCCATTCCGTTCTGAGCTGTCTACCGAACCTGTTTTGCGCATGCGGTAGACATTAATAAAAGTGCCTTGATCTTACACACTAACCGCGCCGCCGCCACTGCATATACCAGGCTTGTCTATGACTAGATGACTATAGACTAGACCTTCCACAGCTTGTCGTCGTTCTACCGGCGTCGAATGATTTATGAAATGTTTACGGAATTCTACGATGCAATTAATTTCCTCTGATGGCCGCGTCGCGCACTCCGGCAGCGCAGGCGGCTTTTTTCTCTAAGTACTGGGAGAAATTGTGAAAAATAACCAATCGGAAGCGGTATGGAAGTGGGTTAAATTTGACAGTTGGCCTGGATAGTGAAAGGGTAGGATTATAAGAAATTCATCGGATCCGGTGTTTAGAAACTGGGTGAATGCTCCGCACCTTCTCGGTTAATTACAATTTATTTTCACAATCTTATAATCGCGTCAATTATCGCACGGTCATAATTTTTTTCCTTCATACTATAACTGAACTCGGGGATACTAGGAATTATTAAAACGACGATCATTGATCATTTCATAATAGGCCAGAATCGATATTAGCGTGCCGTTGGGTGAGAGGGATTAACGAGATAAAATTTCAAACTAATAACTATATAAATCTAATGTGTTGCAATAAAAGCGCGAGGGTTCTACCTGTCACATATGAATGGGGTGTTGCGCTATTCCTAGAATTTATAATGTGCATTCTAGAGAATCATGGTACGGATTGAAAAATGGAATGTAACTGCGACGATATTCGTTTCAGTTACGCTGGTGTCATTATTAGTGCTCAGTTCAAATATGGTATGAAATATACTAAATTTGATTAATGAAGAGTTGAGAAATTCGTTACTGATTTCTACTAGGATCACTGAAGGAATTACTCACTTGTAAGATATTGGATAGAATGAATTAAATGAAAAAACAGCCAAGGATCTTCGAAAATTCAAAATGGAATTCGTATTAGTGATAATAAAGCTTTCCACACACGTGGCGACAGAACACACACCAGAAAAGAAAATTATAATGTATTTCATTCCATCTATTCGCACGCGGCGATAGAAGCAGTGTGTGAATACGTAGAACAAAATCCATAGTGAACATTTTTGCGGCTTGTGTCCTATCGCCTCGTGTGCGGACAGCTTAAATGTCTTAGAATGCCATGAAATGTGAAGATCTAGTGTTACCTCGAAAAAAGTATTAGAAGATAGCCTTTATGGAACTTGGAAAATTTCGGAGTTGATTTGAGGCTTGGGTTTAGAAAGGGAGCTTTAAATCTAAATTTGATTCAAATTGCCTTAGAAATGTATAAAACGTTGGATCTTGTAGCATCTATTGATTGTTTTTTTGTTGGAGGAGTTGCCTGTCTGGTACTTTTACCTTTTAATGAGATTAAGATTAAAAAAAATTATTAAAAATATTTCATTTTTACGAATTGATGCAAGATTTCGACGTTTTATGCATTTCCATGAAATATACAAAACATAAAAGCTGCTTTTCCAAACTCAAGTCTAATCACCACGAAGAAGATTTGCATGTGCCTTTGCGTGGTTTATCTTCCACCGGACCGCACTCGCGATTTGACATTGATTGATTCACATACTGAGTCACTGGAACGGATTTCCGCTCAAGCAAGCCCGGTTGATGAGATCCTGATTGTTGATGATTTCAATTTCTCCGGATTTAAATGGCGCTCTGCTTCTGACGGATTTATGTTCGCTCATCCCGAATTGTCATCTTTTCATGCTGGTATCACCACTTTGCTTGACTGCTACAGTCTAAATCTGCGGCGCCAAACGAATAATATGGTGAACGAGAACAACAGAATCCTTGATCTCTGTGTTTCGAGCAAATCTGACTACGCGCCAAAAGTTACCGCAGCACCCCTGGTAAAGATTGTTAGACACCACCCTCCCGTGCATATACTGCCCATAAAAGCATAAGAGTCCCATATTGAAAAACAGCAAGCCGAGAAAAACGCTGCTCAAGATTTACATTTTCATTGAGTCTTATGGATGGGACAACGTTGGTTTGGTATTTTTTTTCGATATTTTCTAAACAAAACTGGTAATCTTATTTGTGCGTTGTGTTTCAGTCGTGATACAGAATACAATCCAACGGATAACTCATTTTCGGCAAAATTCCATATGGGACTCTTATGCTTTTATGGGCAGTATAGTGCTTGAAGCGATTCGAGTGAAGCATGACTGCAATGCTTCTGACACCGTCAGCTATAATTTTAGATAAGCCGACTATAATAGCATTATTGAATTCCTGTCGAATATCTATTGGACTGAAGTTCTCGACAATGATGATGTCAACGTTGCAGTGCAGATCTTCTCCAATATTATGAACTATGCTATCGATCGCTATGTACCCAAAAGAAGTGGCCTTCAATTTAACCCATTATATCCTAGCGTATGAAATTTCATACGCAGAACTATCCATCGTTTAACGCGTATTTACTGCAGAATTTTGGCATCTAACTGCTTTATTATTGCACTAATGGGATCATTGCACCCCATTTTTCATTGTGAAACAAGACAACTGCCATTTTTTATGATTTTGTTAACATTTTTGAACCGTGTATAGTTGGGGCAAATGGCGGCTGAAAAGTAAGCAATACATTTAATTGAATTTTATTGTGACAAAACGTTCCTACAGGTGTAAAAGAAGTGTTGTCTATCAGAAAATCCGAAGAAATATGTCAAACAACTTAAAATTTGTTGTTTTTATTTAAGCGTACGAAATTTTTTGCACGAGATATTTTCATTCTCAAAACCAATTTAAGCGGTGATTTTATTTTTCCCATAATCTTTGATACATTTTTTGGTGGAATTGAAAATATCACTGCATTTGGCTCACTTTTTGAAACCCCTGGGTTATAATGGGTTAAGCACCCAGCGAGGCACACTGCCGAGCTGAGACGGTTAAAAGCGACTAAAAGAGCCGCTCTGAAGAAGTACTCCAAGTTTGGGGGCTACGTGCTGCGACAACACTACGTTCATGTTAACCAAGTCTATAAAATGACATCGAAGCGTTACCATGCCGATTACTTGCGAAACGTGCAACGTAAGTTGAAGTCCGAACCTAAAACATTCTGGAAGCATGTAAACGAGCAATGAAAGGAATCCGGGTTGCCTACAACGATGAGCTATGGAGGACGTATGAGCTCTAGTTTACAGGAGATTTGCCAACTATTCTCTGAAAAGTTCGCGAGTGTTTTCTCCAACGAGAAACTGACACCGACCCAGGTTTCACGCGCGGCTCTCAATATACCTCTATCATACCAGTCTTTGAACTCTATTAATATCGACATAACATGGTACAACTGGCGATTGGCAAAATGAAGGCTTCAACCTCGGCAAGCCCAGATGGTATACCAACTATTATTCTAAAAAAATGCTCTCTTATAATTGAACATCTTTGTCATCTTTTTCAATTGTCGCTAACAACTGGAGTATTTCCCGAACTCTGGAAATCCTCCTTCATGTTTCCAGTTCACAAAAAAGGTGATAAAAAGGTAGTTGACAACTACCGTGGTATTGCAACGCTAAGCGCAGTTCCTAAGCTGTTTGAAATGGCTGTGTTGGAACCCATCTCCAGCCACTGCAAACAGTATATCTCCGAGACTCAGCATGGATTTATGCCGAAACGTTCAACATCTACGAATCTTCTGTAGTTCACAACATATGTGACAGATGCCATGTCAGACGGCCTTCAAACTGACGTTATCTACACGGACCTTTCAGCTGCTTTTGACAAGATTAATCACGCTATTGCAGTGGCAAAGTTGGATAGACTTGGCTTTGGTACTAATATTCTTCGTTGGATGCAATCGTATCTCAGTGATCGTCGTCTAGCAGTCAAGATAGATGATTGTGTATCCGAAGAGTTCTTCGCTTCATCTGGTATTCCGCAAGGCAGCCATCTCGGTTCATTGATTTTTCTTCTGTATTTCAACGACGTCAACTTTTGTTTAGAAGGACCACGGTTGTCTTTCGCCGACGACCTCATGTTATACCATATAATCCGGAATACTGATGATGCAGTTTTCCTTCAACGCCAACTGGTAACCTTTGTGGAATGGTGCGAGATCAACCGAATGACCCTAAACCCCAAGAAATGCACGGTCATTACGTTCTCGATGAAAAAACGCCAATTCGATTCGATTACTATCTAGCTGAATCCACGATTGACAGAGCGAATTGTGTCAACGATCTCGGAGTTTTTCTCGATGAACAACTGACGTTTAAACAGCATATCACCTATATTGTCGCAAAGGCATCACGCTGTTTGGAGGTCTTAATGAGAATATCTAAGCACTTTTCAGATATTTACTGCTTGAAATCTCTCTACTGCTCACTCGTTCGATCAACTCTGGAATATTGTTCAGTTGTGTGGAACCCTCAACGGTGTCCATCGAATTGAGACAGTATAGCGCAGATTTGTTCGGTTTGCCCTTCGTCGATTGCCTTGGAGCAACCCTCATCAGCTGCCAAGTTACGAAAGCCGGGGTTTGCTTATTGGAATCGATACATTGCAAATGCGGCCTGATCTATTCCGTGCTATGACGATTTCGGATAATTTGCAAGATCGAATTGACTGCCGCGAGCTTCTCAGTGCGATAAATATGAGCGTTCGGCCTCGCGCCCTTCGCAATAATTTATTCCTCCGATTACCTCTTCGCCAGATTAACTATGGAGTAAACAGTGCCATCATTAGGTTGCAGCGGACCTTCAACAGAGTGTCATCCGAGTTCGATCTTCACATTCCACGTAGCAGATTACAATTTGACTGTTTAAATAGATTAAGAAATTATCATTAGGACTACACTGTGTCTGTTGATATTAATTATAAATAAATAAAAGTTATTTTTTCTAGATTACAACAGACTCCGAGTAAGATTCGTCATCGAAGATTTTGTTTAAATTCATACATAATTCTCAAAATATTCCAAATATTTCGCCGGCAGTGCCGTAGAAATACTCAGTAGTGACAAATATCTCGTAAGTTTTCCTAGATAGGTTCTGAATTGTGATATTCTGTCTAAAACAAGCAAATTACATTACCGCAGACAAGCTATTCATAAAGGACTACCACGTCTACAGTCCCACTTACAAAGTTGAGATCGACGGTGTAGTTATCGGGATTAGTTGTTTTTACGACTCCGGTAAGCAAAAAATGTACTTAGCTATCGCACTGGACGGAACAAAATGGTGTGCTCTTTCCAGCTCGTGTCCGGTAACCTTTTGGTTCGCGTATACATCACCTGAGCATTCTCAAGCGTTCCTGTAAAAAATAGTACTCTTTTGCAGAAATACTAAAAAGAGTTACGCCACTCAGCACAACAAATCGCTGAGCTCTTGGAGATCACCGGAGTATGACATCTTTTACAGCTCCCAAAATTTGTAGGTAGATGAGATTCCATGTGAAAGCTTAAACTTTTCTCTTGAGAATCCACCAATTAGACCAGCTCGAGAAAACTGACACAAAACCGAAGTAATTAGTTGTTGGTCTTAGAAATTTGACATAAACCAAGGAGTTTCCAACGCCAAAACACCATATGATATGTAATATTTAAACCGAAGATTCAATTTAGTGTAGGAATGGTTTGGCCCTGGTTAGGCTCCGGCAACTTTGTGCTATGGTGCAGCTCCTCCTGGCATTGAGGATACTTCGATTTTCACTGTACGGATAAGGTTGTCTTCTCAATGATAAATGATCTAGCTTACTCTACGATCTTTGCTGCAGCTTTAAGAAGGTGGGCTGCTTAACTGCCTATGACCACATATCTATGCCACTTGTGTTTCTATGAAATTTAGTAAACAAGTGCTAAGTACAATAATTTTCCGCATTTTTTTTTTTTAATTTGGAGTCTTTGCAGTTGAAATTTTCGTGTTTTTTCTTTTATCACCTGTAAATTTTAGTGCTACACTATTTGTTGCGAATAAATCTAAATGGGACTGACGGGATTGTAGCGTAGTCTTTTAGCGCTCGTCCTTTAGTTCGATTTTCGAATAAAAAATTAGTGTGTACCTGAAAATGGAACTACCATAATGACATATTTGATGATTTATTCTCATTTATTTAAAAAAAAACAGATCAAGATTCCAGCGCCCCTAAGATAAGCACCCTGTACAATTATTAGGGTCTCTTAGCTCAGTTTCGGACAGAACCAGGGCAAATGATTATTATTCTCCAAATTATTTTGTAAGCCGTTATAATATTATTTAAATGAGAAATAATATCTACTGTGAGCATGTCTACACGGTGATTGTTGAACCCAAACATTCGAAAATGCTTTCATAAGATTTAAAGAAAAAAATTTCGAGCCCTTTCGTTTGCATTGAGTTTCTTTGCATCCAGTTAGTGAGTCCTATTAGAAATGATCCTGCCCAGTTCGCCCATTCACCCTGCCCCACCGAGCAAGACAGAGTTAGTTCAGCCCATTTATCCGCGCCCTTCTGTAAATCGTATTCACAGTTAAGCCCTTTCGCATAGGGCGAATTTCTGAGGGACAAAATCACGACAGGATCGTATGTATTATTTTAGTTTATCATAAGCGTCTGTTTTATTATTTTACGTACAAATGTTAGACGAGATGGATCGGGAGCGGTCTTTGCCTTTGTTCTAGAATTGAAAAAGTTGTATTTTGTTCACATTTGATCGTATTATACTGCAATCAATGTTGGAATAACAGCTTAATAAAGTACATAATAAAGACTTCGAAAAGTTAGATACGACATCACAACATAGAAGAAAGCCGATTTCGCAATTTTACTTACGTTCTACCTCATATTTTTGAAACGATAAATATATGATAAATCTTTATTGGATTAGGCTCTACTTGAAGATAATAAATGGATGGTAAATATTAAGACATTTATAATTCTGTGTAGTCGTCCCTTTTCTATAATCCAAATGTTGTAAGTTCGACTCTGACTTCTAAAATAATGAAAAATATCGAAACCTATAGTTGTTTCTATGGGCTCGGTTCTGCATATCAGCATTCGTTGTATAAACCCTTTCCCTTCCCGTTTATGTATACGTATTTAGTTATGTTGGGTATGATTGATGTGCCTAATTACTGTTTTTATTCTTTGAGCTACTTTACCGACGAATCACAGTTAATCGTATATAGCGTTGCGAAATCGTTCAAGAGTTACTACTATAGTATAGAATAAAAGGTTTTGTCACATATGCAATCGTAACTATATTCTCTAGAATCGCTTTAACACTAGAAGTTATCGCGCTTAACGTGTATATTGTTGACATCGTCAATAGCTACTGAAATTGTAATGTACGTATATTGCTCCCAGTTTAATGCATTTTGTGTAGTTAGTGTGACTTTTTACGAGGGCTATAAACACGTATTATTCATTTGCAACTTGGATATACCTTCAAAAATGCTGGTTGGAGAATCAGTTAAAAACTTCGAACGGAAAACTAGAGCTAGGTAGTCTCAAGCAGGCGTGATCGACAGGAAATGTGAAGAATCTCTTGCTTACACAACTTCCATGCAAGTTCGTGGCAAAGTTGTCCGATTTTCTACATTGAGTATATGCATATATGTGTTGCTTAAGTATTTCATCAATTTGTTGTCATTTGTTATATTCAAAATTTAAAAAGCTGTTTCGCAAAAGCAACCAAGTTTAGAAATTTTTCTCGACATTGAAGATGCATTTGGCGACGCATTTTTAGAATCCATTTTGGAAGCAACTCGAAGTCATGGAGTACCTTTATATTATAAGTAGCGGTTTACCCACAACTTGGGTTCTGATTTACCCGGCAGACCCTTCTTGTCAGGGCGGCCTAGGTGCTTCTACCAGAATTTCGGATTTTTGTATGAAAACAAAAAGGTAAACAAACAAATAAAAATTTAACTTTACTGTTTATTTTTCCACAACTCTCCACTACTGGTCGTTACTCAGATCTGCTGCTGCTAGTGATGACGGGAAGACGGACGGCTTCGTCCGACCGGCCGGGACTACAACGGCTTCGTTCTTCTTGGCGATTAACTGTGGAGGAGAGGCTCGTTCGACTGTTTTGATTCCTACAAGTTTAGCCGGGGAAGTTTGAGCATTCCTTAGCCATTGGCTATCCACATATGGCGAATCAACACCGTACTTACGTGTGCCCGAACCACGGCCCGGAACTTTCGACGGTATAACTTGCCATTGCACGCGCGCACTCTACCTCACTGACACTAGCTGCGGGAAACTGTCCCGAAAAATGATGGATAATTCTGGGCGTTTGTTCACTGCCGTGGTTCGCCACTCTTCAAACACGATGGCCACCTTCCAACTCGTTCAAAACAAACCACCGACTGCATCGCCGCATAGCTGTCATCACCGATGCGCAGCATAATCAGCACACTTTTAACGGCAAGAGGAGAGTGATAACCTATCTGAAGCCTATGTTAATTATACAAAAATATGAAACAAAATTTTCTACACCTAACTAAACCAATAGTATCGTTCACAAAAGCAAAAACAAACAAATATTTTAACCTCAAGGTCATTCGCCTCTGAGGAAACTTAATGAGCTTGGATTTGTGACTTATGGTTTCGTCGATGATTATCATATGAGCCTTATGTGTAATATAGCAATGGTATCTACATATTGGAATATTAGTTAATCCAATTTAAATATCAATGGTGCTTTTCGAAGGATTACAATCAGAGCTTGTCCCTTACAGGTCTTTGACTTTGAAATTATTGTCACAGATCAAGATAAGTACGCCGGGGTCATTCTTGACTCAAAACTCAACGGGTCTGCTCACATAGATTTTAGAATCACGGATGTGGCAGAAGGGAGAAGTCATAACAATCCAGTCGAAGTAAAACCATCTTTAGAGGATAGTTATGAAGGCGATGGCGGGTGAGTTCATAACAACACCTACTGCTCAAGACATTAAACCACTGTATGTGTTTCTGAAACAAGAAGCATTGTCTTGTACCATTTTAAGATTACTGGACTTTGTAACTGCAACTCAATAGATACTATAAGTAGCCACACAAGATTGTGGCAACAAATGACTATTTGGGATGAGTATATACTTACCTGCCTCGCTGTATGGAGCGAGACCTTAAAGAATACGTAGGTTGTTACACTGACGGTTCTATGTTGAAGAGTCGAGCCGGTTCTGGTGTCCATTGCCGTGAAATGAGATTAGACCAATCGCATTCGCCTGGTAGACCCTGTACCGTATTCGAAGCAGAGATCTTCGAGAATTTGTGTGGCGTCCAATCGGATTTGAACAGAGAATGTGCAGTAAAGTAATTTATTTTCGCTCTGACAGCTGCTCTAAAAGCACTCAGTTCGGCAGATTTGAGATCGGAATTATTAATAGCATGTCGAACTCAAATCGAGGAACTCAGGATTTCAAATGCTATCTGCCTTCTACGGGTACCCGATCTTTCCAGTTTTAATCTTGGAAATGAATTAGCTGAAGCACCGTCAAATTAATGGAAATGAATTGGCTGAAGCACCGTTGTAAACTCAATTGTTACGCAGCTTTATCATCTGACATGTAACTCCCTTGCAGTTAAAACTGCCAGTAGGGTTGTTATTTAGAGAAGAATCCAGATTTTTTACCGTTTTATGTAGTGATTGTATTATGTTGTGTTTTTCGAATTCCCTATCTTTTTCTTGCATACGAATAACTATTTATTTTATTTATATTTATTTTATTTATTAACAGATTAAGGCCGAAGTGGCCTGTGCCGTATACACAAGATTCTTCCATTCCACTCGGTCCATGGCCGCGCGTCGCCAGCCACGCAGTCTGCGAAGGGTCCGCAAATCGTCTTCCACCTGGTCGATCCATCGTGCTCGCTGCGCGCCACGTCTTCTTGAACCGGTCGGATTGCAATTGAGAACCGTTTTCATCGGGCTATTGTCCGACATTCTGGCTACGTGCCCGGCCCACCGTAGTCGTCCGATTTTCGCGGTATGACAGATGGGCGGCTCCCCCAACAGCTGATGCAACTCATGGTTCATTCGCCGTCTCCATGTGCCGTCTTCCATCTGCACTCCACCGTAGATGGTACGCAGCACTTTCCGTTCGAAGACACCAAGTGCGCGTTGGTCCTCCACGAGCATGGTCCAGGTCTCGTGCCCGTAGAGAACTACCGGTCTAATCAGCGTCTTGTAGATGGTCAACTTCGTACGACGGCGAACTCTGTTCGACCGAAGTGTCTTGCGGAGGCCAAAGTAAGCACGATTTCCTGCCACGATGCGTCTACGAATCTCTCTGCTGGTATTATTGTCGGCGGTCACCAGTGAGCCCAAGTACACGAACTCTTCAACCACCTCGATTTCGTCGCCACCGATGCAAACTCGAAGCGGGCGGTTCTCATTCTCTTCTCGTGAACCTCTTCCTATCATGTACTTTGTCTTCGACGTGTTGATGGCAAGTCCGACGCGCTTGGCTTCTCTTTTCAGTCTGATGTAGGCTTCCTCCATCTTCTCAAAGTTTCGTGCAATAATATCAACGTCATCGGCGAAGCCAAGTAGCTGAACGGACTTTGTGAAAATCGTACCACTCGTGTCGATCCCTGCTCTTCTTATTACACCTTCCAGCGCGATGTTGAATAACAGACACGAGAGACCATCACCTTGCCGTAACCCTCTGCGTGATTCGAAGGGACTCGAGAGCGTCCCTGAGACACGTACTACGCACATCACCCGATCCATCGTCGCCTTCACTAATCGCGTCAGTTTGTCCGGGAATCCGTACTCGTGCATAATCTGCCATAGCTGATCTCGATCGATAGTGTCGTATGCGGCTTCGAAGTCGATGAACAAATGATGTGTGGGCACATTGTACTCGCGGTATTTCTGCAGTACTTGACGAAGGGCGAACACCTGGTCCGTGGTAGATCGTTCGCTCATGAAACCCGCCTGGCACTGCCCCACGAACTCTCTTGCAATTGGTGATAGTCGACGGCATAGTATTTGGGAGAGTACCTTGTAGGCGGCGTTCAGCAGGGTGATTGCTCGGTAATTACAGCAATCCAGCTTGTCGCCCTTTTTGTAGATAGGACACACGACACCTTCCATCCACTCCTCCGGTAAAATCTCCTCCTCCCAAATCTTGGTAATCACCCAGTGCAGCGCTTTAGCCAGTGGCTCGCCACCGTGTTTTAGTAGCTCGCTTGGTCAACCCAGCGGCTTTATTATTTTTGAGCCGGCTAATCTCCTCCTGGATTTCTTGGAGATCCGGAGCCGGTAGGGTAATGTCTTCCGCGCGTGCTCCTACGTGCGTTACCGTGCCATCCTCGTCGTCTGCTGCATCGCCGTTCAGGTGTTCTTCGTAGTGCTGCCGCCACCTCTGGATCACCTCACACTGGTCCGTGAGAAGATTCCCGTTTGTATCTCTGCACATGTCGGCCTGTGGTACGTGGCCCCTGCGCGAGCGGTTCAACTTCTCGTAGAATTTCCGTGTGTCTTTAGCGCGGTACAGCTGCTCCATCGCTTCGCGGTCTCGGTCTTCCTGCTGGCGCTTTTTGGTCCGGAAAACCGAGTTCTGCCTGTTCCGTGCCTGTTTATATCGCGCCTCGTTCGTCCTCGTGCGGTGTTGCAGCATTCTCGCCCATGCTGCATTCTTCTCTTCGACTAACTGCTCGCATTCGCCGTCGTACCAGTCGCTTCTTCGGTCCGGGCCCACCGTACCTAGTGCAGTGGCTGCGGTGCTACCTATGGCGAATCGGATATCTCTCCAGCCATCTTCAAGGGCAACTGCGCCTAGCTGCTCTTCCGTTGGTAGTGCCACTTCCAACTGCTGCGCGTATTCTTGAGCCACTCTGCCATCTTGTAGCCGCTCGATGTTTAGCCGCGGCGTTCGGCTTCGACGAGAGCTATGCACTGTCGAAAGTTTTGAGCGCAAGCATACTGCAACCAGGTGGTGGTCCGAATCTATATTCGCACTGCGATAAATGCGGACGTTTGTGATGTCCGAGAAGAATCTACCGTCGATTAGAACGTGGTCGATTTGATTTTTTGTTACTTGGTCCGGTGATCTCCAGGTGACTTTGTGGATATCTTTGCGAGGGAAGAAGGTGCTTCGGACTACCATTCCACGGGAAGCTGCGAAGTTCACACATCGTTGGCCGTTGTCATTTGATACGGAATGCAGGCTGTTAGGCCCGATCACCGGTCTGTACATTGTCTCCCTTCCTACCTGTGCGTTCATGTCGCCGATGACAATTTTCACGTCTCGCAGAGGGCAACCGTCGTATGTCTGCTCCAGCTGCATGTAGAACGCTTCTTTCTCGTCGTCGAGTCTCCCTTCGTGTGGGCAGTGCACGTTGATGATGCTGTAGTTGAAGAAACGGCCTTTGATCCTCAACTTGCACATCCTTGCACACGAATAACACGAGGATCGAATATATTTTGATTCTTAATCTTTTCGGCAGGCGCGTTATTGTGCAGAGTGCACGCTGCTCTGGAAATCAAGCGAACTCGTTTTTTCCACAAGCGGTTAATCGTTCTGTGAGCCATTCGAAATTGTAGGGAAAGTTTGGGTTATGAAAATAACTTCGACTGTTTTTACTTCTAATCTTCTAACATTTTATAAAAATTATATACGATTTACTACATATTCAAAACAAAACAAATCCATTCTATAACTCTAACTGCACCAACAAACAAAAAACCCGATACAAATCCATGTCCCATTTAAGACCTGCAACCTTGCCAAGTCACTTCATTTGATGCTAAACACCAGATTTGCCGCGTTCGGAACCATAATCCAAATCTAAAATTATCTTCCATGTGTACAAAAATATACCCACTCGCGCATGTAGTGTGTCAATAGATTTTTTTTGTTCGGTACTGTTTACGTTCGTCAGCACCCCGCAAAAACACAACCCGACAAGGCCATCCATATTAATCACTTCAGCGCTGGGGGGAAAGGGCGAAACATCGAGCTAAACGGAAAGCAGCGAAAACACCGTCGAGCACGTTCCGCTAGCTAAGGGGCGAATCAAATACAAACTTGTTTTCTCCCAAAAAAAAAAAAACAACAAAACGAAACGAAAACGCCCGATGCTGGTTGTGGATTTCTGAGTGAATGGAAACCTGACGTCACGTGGTTCCCCTTTGATCAACTCGACTTATACCCTTTTCTTCCGCTAGACAACAGTTGGAACACTCTCTGCCACGCACACAAAGAACCCAACCAAATCTGGCGATTAGTGGCTTAACCAGTAGGTAGAATGGAACAAAAAATTGTCACGATCAAGGTTTTCTCCACGCTGTTGACCATGGAAACGTCAAGCGAACTGCCCAATTCTGCGTCTTAAAATGATCGGACATCGCGGTTGGATGGCAGCAGCTGCACAGTACAGCAGAAGCAAGAACCGGCGGAGGTTTCGTGTCAACTGGGGGGATGGTGGAAGGTGGTTTTTTGTTTCACAACACCGCGGAAAGATCTTTCCTTCTTATAGCACTCCACTAACACTCGGCTGGGTTGAATTTGGCTGCAGATCACACAGAAAATAAATAAACATGATCACCATTGGATGCGATACTATTTATTCATAGGGTGACCGATCCAATGATGAGAGTGGAAGCGAATGGCTTTGGAATCGGAGGCGGACAACCATCTCGACCTAACTAACGAACACTAAAAGATGTCTGCTTGTTCTTGGCGGTAGATCGTAGAAGACTGGAACGCAATTACTGATCCTTTCGAACGATTCTGTGTTCGATTGTCAAAACTAATTTAAAATGAGATTTTGACAACTAGCAGCTGCCATGGTGCTACTAGCGGAGGTCAGATGGAAAAGTGCCCGGGTAATTTAATTTTATCGGATATTTGTGATACGTTAGTGGAGACGCAAGGTATTTCGGAGATAGTAAAGTACTTTGCGTCTGCATTTTAATGAAACGAACAAAGATTTTGTAACGAACAGACGGCAAAGATGGTATAGGGATTCGTTGTTGAATCCAATAACTGTCGTTACCCGATCGGAATGCAATAACAAGATTATAACAGAAAGTAATTTTCGTAGTAAGCTGTGTTATAAAACTGGCCTCGTTAGTAGTTACAGAAAATAATAACAAGCTAACAGCGCGAGATATAGTTTAGAAATGATTTTATGTGTTTCTGATCGGGTATTGTGACGATCTTATCCCAAATAAGACTTATTTTTTGGTAAACGTTAACAAGATTCGTTTATTTCATGTCCAGGGACACATGATTCATAGTTTTAGTTGATTATTTATTACTAGGACAGAATAAATGGTATTTCACTATTTCCTGAGTTGGATTTCCGAAATATTTTTATTGGTAGCAATGCATGCAAATCTGCGAATGACTGACTAAAACCGGACTGCACCGATTCTGCCACTAAAACTACATTCCTAGGAACTCATAATCAGTGTCTATTAATCATAACCGGACAAACTGGTTGCTCACTTATTAAAGTAACTTGGGCAATTTCTGAATGACTCTGAACAATCATAAAATAATCTCTCTCACTAGCAGTAGCCAACCCTAATAAAACCAGTGTACCGAAATACGAAAAGTTCTGCTCGAACCGCATAATGCGATTTGTAGCCTGGCCAGGACAGGTCGGTCTTATTTACAAAGCCATGAATTTGATCTTGAATTTTCAACTATGTAGCCCCCGCCAACTGTGCCCGGAGATCGTGTGTAGATGCAACAGACACACCATCGGTTATGCATATATCGACGTGACATCGAGCGTACACACCACCACAGCCGTCAGCGTAGCTTGCTGAATGACCATAACGGACGGGGTTGATTTTTTTCTACTTTGCCAATCTGCGTTGCTTCTAATCCGTATGCTGTATACCGACGGCGCAGTCTGTTGGTGGTCGGTGACAAGTGTTGCCAGAAGTGTAATTAAGTCTGGAATGTTCCAGTAAGAATTTTTCGCAGTTGAATGTAATCATACTAATTCAATGTTCCTTTTTTCGATAGTTGTGTTAAATCCTTTTTGCTACAAATACTGTTATCTTACTCCAAATCTTGCCAGCCAGGCCGTGTGGCATCCGACAACAAAGGACAAGAATTGATCCACCAGGTTTCTGCTCTCATGTCGTAAAGATGACAAAAACAGGACTCGTATCTTCATTTAAATTAATGCATATCATTCTTAACTATTCGTGATCAACCTGCTTCCTTCTTATTCTAGTAGCATAATAATAAAATACGAGCGCGTGAAATTGCTGGTATATCCGTCATACAAATTGTCATTGATAGTTTGTCCACTAGTAATGTGTCACTACTAGTATGTCCGTCATACAAATTAGGATTTTAAAAACAGTTAGTACTTATTTTGGACCACACAAAATTATTTCATATTCTCGCTGCGAAAACAATCGATAGCTTTTTAGTTGTAGTACAGACAACAGCCTTCGGTTGTAGTCTCAGTTTGTTTTATAATTTAATTTAGTAGGAGTACCTATTACTTGATGTTTCAAATATTTTTGGTGATTTTACTATTAGTATTTATTATTTATTTGAATTAAGCGAAGGTTTTTTTTTCAGATCTTGTCAAAAATACACCGAATTGTGAGAATTTTTGTGGGATAATGGCCATTTCATAGGAATATCCATTGATTGTCAAATGTGTTTATTATTTCTAAATACGTTATCATGCCGAAATTCACAATGGCGGCTCGTGTTGACCTCTGCACGCAAAACATCGTCTCAGAACTTTAAGTTTGCAGCCTCATGTGGTAAACTGAAATGAGCGATGATTAGCATTTCTTAAAATGTATAAAATTCTCTATGATTTATACCTAATTAGATACAATTTAGACAAAAAATCAACCAACATTAAAAAAAATTGCTAGCATATTTTTACTTTGAGCTCGTTTAAAAACTATACTTTTATATTTTTATGCTCATTTTGGGTAGAGAATTTTATAAATTTTAAGAAATCCCTCATTAACGTTCACCACAAGACGTTGTAGAATTGAAGTTCGGAGACGACGTTTCGCGTGCAGAGGTCAACGTCAGCCGCCATTTTGTATTTGCCATTTTGAATTTCAACATGATAGAAATATCAACGTATTCGAAAATAATAAACACACCGACAATTAAAGCAGAATGTTTCTATGTCATTTCATTATCCCAAAAAAAATCTCAAGCTTCGGTGTATTTTTGGCAAAATTTGAGAGATCCTCCTCTTGAGTACGTTTCAAACGTTCTTTTAGACATCTAATGAGTCCCCTGGTGGCTGGGCAACTCCTAGAATCCCTAGCCCTACTAACAATCTCCCTCCTCCAGTAACACTTGTGGAGTGTGCAGTAGTATATACGACCTCTAGCAAAAACAAGTGTAGGACTAACATTCCTTCCCTGTCCTGCTGCGATCTACATTTGGACCTGACCGGCGCCGTTATTAAGTGATAAACAACTTGAAATTACTAGGAGTTGTATGTTGAAGGATGATTTGTTAACCCCCCTAGTTCAGACCAATGACGGATTTGCGACCAGGGGTAGTCGCACAAGCTCAAGCTTAACTTTCCGGCACTCGCGCTTGTGCACTAAGTGCACGCTGTTCTGAAAATCTAGCGAAATCGTCTTAGGGCACCAGCGGCTGCTCGTTCAGTGGGCCATAAGCGCGACTTCCGGAGGGTTAAGCTTAAGAGTAAACCACTTCACACCAAATGTTCGAATATGACAGCTCCGAGCGAACCTAAAGCGACTCTGGTCTAAAAACGAAATCAGCATTAGTTTAAGGTACAAAGTATAAAAACTTTGCATAAACATTTACCCTTCCAGTTCTAAGTTTCGGGGGCTCAGAGAAGATCAGCCTGTTTGATGATAAATTTCTATAACCCGTATTTCCATAATATTATTCATTAACAGTTATCTGTACTCGGACTGGTATCGCATAATTAATCTTACTTGGAATGCCTATAAGTTTCCCTCACGGAAAATACTTAGGACAACTTATCTTTGGATTATTCTTCGACGATCTCTGTTAACGAATCATGTTCGGAAATTTACTCCATGGTGTTGATCTGAGAATATTTAGATCCATTACGAGGCATCTTGGATCCGACGTGGCTCATCTTGAAGTCGTCTTGTCAACACGACGGTTTAGCTTTAAAGACTGATCAGAGATTTGATTTTACACTACCGGGTATGATTGCTTCTATATTGCATGCAGACAAAGAACCATGTTTTTTTCTTTCTGCTGTTGAGATGTATCAAAATAAGTAAAAATTGAATCTCGACTTCGGAGCAACATTGTGGCGGTTAAGGTTCAACTGCGAAAGCCTAGGAAAGCGACCATCTATGAAAATGATAAAAGCCGTTTCATCGATACCCTTCACACAACCTTATTGAAAATCAATTAATGCAGATGCTCTGGGCATTGTTTGAAGTAATAGATTTTCGTGAAGATTTTGCTAACAATGTCGAAAAAAACAGCTTTTGCTTTTTCAATGATAACCACTTTTTTATGCATTCTCAGTTGAACCTTAGCTATAATTATTGTCGTGTCTATTCATCTGTTTATAAATCGTTAAAAAGTATATTAAAGAAAGATTTACTAGGTGTATCCTGGTAACGTTGCTAAGTATGACGATGTTAGATATCCGAATATATGCACGGTAACAAAATGGAGGTATGACTGCCCAATCTAAAACGGAGACTATCAAGTATCACGTGTTACGATCAAACTACCCATGAACATCGAAAAGTTTGCACCTGTGTACAAAGTTTCGTGCACGCGTTCAACATCAAATATGCTTCGCTTTTGTGTACAGGTTTGCCTCGAACATCGAACCCAAGTGAACGATGTGCAAACTTAGGTTTAAATATCGTGTGCGTACACCGGGTGCGCACACAAGGAAGATTCACAAAACAATGCGAGATAACGCTAGTGATGATGAATGAGAGAAAAAGAAAACTAGTATCGAAAACATATGTGTACGAATACCGCATATGTACGTGCGGCTCGGCTGTGCCGGCGAACATGTGTACGTGTTTTTGTACGCATTAGCGTGTTCGAGTTTGCACACGAAATTCAGGTTTAAGATGAGCACAGAACTAGAGCGAACATGGTGTTCGATGTTCATTTGGGAAGACTGGTTACGATATAGTGTTCTCAATGGTGTTCTTGTGGTGTGAATTGCAGCAGGCCCGACCAATCCCATTTCAGTCTGTCTTAATAAACTTATATACAAGCTACTGTCATTGCTCAGATCATGCTTTGAATACATAAAAAGCAAATCACGACGCGACAGTACAATAAACTTTGTTAAAACAGTTCGTTGAACGTTTGAAGTAGTTGCTGAACACTGAATCCATTTTTGATATTAAAAGGCGTGTAAATACTTCTCTATGCTATATTTCTCCTTAATGGAGAACAATTTAGGTAAAAGCTATTTTTTCTCCATTAAGAAGAAAATTGTTTAAAACTATCTTTGCGCGTGGAGAGCACAAAACCAATAACTAAATTAGTTATGGGTCATTCCACGCGAAGTGATAAAAAAACTTGAAATCGACCTTCACGGATTTGAACCAAATTTTGAGGAATAGTTCATCTAGGGCCAATATATAAAAACCCAAATTTTTGTGTCAATCGAACCACTCCTCGGGCCATGGGAATTGTTAACAGCCCCCGTTTTGACAAATTGCCAAAACCCTTGATTTTCTTTTGATTATATCTCCGGTTCTGTTTACTCTAGAATCAAACCGCAAGATGGCTTTTAAAGAAAATTGTTCAAGGAGCCTAGAAAAAATATCAACTTTTGGCAGCAGTGCTGCCAACTATGCGATTTTTTCAGTTAAATATTAAAAGTTAATTTTTCTCTCAATACATATATTTTAATTTTGAAAATTTTAATGCCATCGTATTCCTCAGACATGTTTACATAAAAAAACACTTATAATATCAATATAATTTGAGCGCATCTTGAGATACACCGCTTTGAAGGGAAAAAGTCGCATTTTCTCATATAAAACTCCATTTTGGCCAAAATTGAGAAAATATTCAAACGGTTATAAAAATCGATCCTGACTGATCTACTACAAGCAAACCAAAAACGTAGTTTTTCATCATTTCTCGTCAACTTCACGATAAATTATACGTGAACTCAGAATACTCAAGTTGGTTTTTTATTGTTGTGCGCTTGTGATTTTATATGGGAATTTGTGACTTTCTTGCTTCAAAACAGAGTATCTCAGGATGCGCTTAAATTATATTTAGATTTTTATGTAAAAGTGTGTTTGTGTCTGAGGAACTCGATGGCATTAGAATTTTCAAAATCAAAGTATATGTATTGAGAGAAAAATTAACTTTTAATATTTAACTGAAAAAATCGCATAGTTGGCTGCACTGCCGCCAAAAGATTATATTATTCGAGACTCCTTGAACAATTTTGTTTAAAAACCAGCTTTCGGTTTGATTCTATACTAAATGGAACCGGATATATGAAAAAAAGAAAATCAAGGGTTTAGACAGTTTGTCAAAGCGGGCGGTGCTCCCATGGCCCATGTAGGGGTGGTTCAATTGATACACAGAATTGGGTTTTTATATATTGACCCTAGATGAACAATTCCTCCAAATTTGGTTCAAATCCATGAAAGTCGATTACACGTACCTTGATCACTTCGCGTGGAATAACCTTTATAGAATTTGCGTTTCGACTTCGTCTCACCAGAATCCGACAGTAACTTAGCGATAGGATTAAGCTAGCGCCGGATTGTTCACGAACACAAATTGTATCTTCGTTTATTTGGAGCTAGCGTCAATACGGCGAAGTGAATGAATGAGAGAGGCGTTGAACAGAATTCTGGTTTCGGTAAATGCACGCAGAAATTGGCAACTGAATGTTAGATTTTGCACCACTGATAATGATCAATCATTCAGTCAGTGAATTGCAACTACAACTTTCACAGTTCTGTTCCAAATGCTGTAATTATACATTCCACTAAGTCGCTCAACAACAGTTGAAAAAAGTATCGCACACACTCAATTCAGTTCGGTAATTTCCGCACAGCTAAACAGCCATAAATTTTTTCAACTTATAGCTCAGCAAAATTAATTTAATGCTTAAAATTTCAATATAATTTCAGCAAATCCCGAGATGTAGCTATTTGAAGCAAAGCTCGAAATTTTTCAGACTATTTCATGCTATATTCCAGTAACCAAGCAGAATTTAAAAATTCTGAAAACGCCACTTTGTACGGATTTTCTAAACAAATAACGTGGCACATCTAACTCAGTTCACCCCAAAATTGTATTTGTCTCAAGAGAGCATGACACCAACGACACGTGGCAGGCAACACTGTCACAGTGACTATGTAACTAAAAAACACCGCTGCTTACCTGTGGTGTGATACGTACTCACTCTGGTGGATCGGCGTTATTGACATTGGCATTCTAAGTCCCGGCTCGGCTTATAGCGTGCGGCGGGCAGGGCTTTGCCGTTTGGTGGGGTATGTGTATGCGAGGTGTCATATCTACTACTACACCAGGGTGCCCTCCCGAATTGGCATTTTGAAGCCGATTGCTGTGTTTGTGATGCGGTTTCAAGCTCAAACACCCGACACGGCACTGTCAAGGTTGAGCGGCAGTTGTGAGTTAGCTCTGGTTTAGCTATTCAGCACGGTTGCGATGATGTTGTGGTGGAGATTTCGCGGAAGACTGATGACCGACACCAATCAGGAAATGTTTAGAAGCTAGAACCGGTCCAGGGAGATGGAACCGTTTTCGGAGGAGATTGAATGGGTTTGAAAAATAATTTTACGGTGGGGTTTTGGTTTGTCTATTGCTCTCTAGTCTCGATTGTTTATAATTTCGAGTCCGTGTCCATTGTGATTGGTTTATGACATTTGATTGATGATTCACTGTTCTCACGGTAGGGGGGCCGTCGGTTGGTTCTTCTTCGGCTCCATAAAGCTACTGCTATGAGCCGTGTCAAACAAATGAATCGGTTGCTTTAAGATCAGTGTCGAATCTAGTATGAGTCGAACACATTTTTTCAGCATAATCAAACAAATTATTGCTCTCCCCAAATCAGCGTTTGTACCAAATGAATAGTATGCCTGTGCAGGAAACAATCCTAAAATTTTTTACTTTTGTTGTAGTTACGCAGAATGATTCCACTGCCTAACTCATGCTAGGCTGGATCAAAGATCCAAGTTAGTCTTTGATCGAATACATTTAAAGTAACATCATATGTTGCTTTAAGCTCTTGTCAACTTCTATTCGATAGTTTTCGCGACGCCACCCGCGTTACGGTTTGGTAAGGCCAAACTGGTGTCGAAGAAGTTTACTAAAGGCTGTCTGATGTGTTCTTGATGATCACAGCATTAGCTTTTCGGCTAAGAATAAAGAGGTGAGTCCATAATTTGTGCGACACTTTAAATTAATTTGTAAATAGAATGTAGTCATCGAAATAAAATAAAACATATACGCAGTTTCAATATAAATATTTTTTTCAATTTTTATGCATTGGTCAAATTTTAGGACGCGTTTTAGTAAAATGCAGTTGTTTTCGGTAGGTTTATCCTCAGTTTTTTCAATTCCGCATAATTTCTTATTCGCCCTTCGCCTCTCTTTTGTTCTTCAGAAGTTCGTGCTTCATCACAGCCCAATAGGTTTCGATCGGACGGAGTTTAGGATAGTTTGGGTATTTCGTCACAAATTTCACAGTATGAGCCGCATACCATTCCTGCGCGATTAAGGAGTAGTGACATGTAGTCAAATCGCGCCAAAATAACGGTTTTGATAGTACTGTTTTCTTTGGAGATACTCAGATCTGTAAATGTTATGGTTTACAGCGCATCTGGCCACGAATGACTCTCTTTGTTTGCAACGTGTGCAAATGGCCTGCCAAATCAAATACTTCGAAGCAATTAATGGCGCAGCACCGGTATTTCGTTCGCAGCGCCGCCGTGTAGAGGTTTCGCGCGTATGTTTTGGCAATACTCTTCTGGCGTTCGTTCCGATTTAGAAAGTTCTACACCTTGCGAAACTTCGCGAAATTTCTTGTTTTCGGTCGAATCCCGCGTCGAAATTTTCGGATTATACCTAAAATAAGCAAATAGTACTCTAGCGATTTTTTTTACGTGTTGATCCCGATGTTCTCTTGGCTTGTAGTCTTCTGTTGTCCGTTCCTCGCACCTTTGGAGGGCATTTTAAAGTGAAGAATACTAAAATAAATGTTCAAACCCGGTTTTTACGGTCAAGATAACATCATTTAGAGATCGTCTACTTTGGAGGTTTAATATTTTTGAAGACATTTTTCAACATGATAAAGAGCATCTTTAAAACAAATGATTTTGGTTATTAATCCCTCTGGAAATAAAAATGAAGAATTAACATAAAAAATAATTATTCAAGGATTTGGTATCTTCGGTAAAGTTGTTGTGAATGATAAGAGAAATAACTTTGTTGAAGATACGAAAATCTTTAAATGCTCATAAGAATCGATCCTGACGTACTAGAGACAAAAGGAAATCGCTATTTATTATCATTTTTATTCTACTTTCCGAAAAACAATATGCGGCATCAGTACACTCCATACACTTTTTTGAACCAATGTATTTTTTTCTCCTTCTAGTTAGCAGTGGTAACGAAATTTGAGAAAATGACATATTGTAAATGGTTAAAAGGTATGGCTTTAAAAATGTCGAAAAAAGTCACCTAAATCCATGGACCAAGTTACTTTCATGCCTAAAAACTAGGTACCTTTTTTGTCTGTAAACTTCTGCCAGCCAGTGGTAGATACGATGGATAAGAAATACACGTAGCCATGCACATATTTTATATACTTTTTATGCGGATTGCCCTTGATGAATGTTATGCCACTTCCTGTATGTTAATGTGGCTTGAATATGCTTCTATTACAGGACCCACATTTCTCGATCTACAATGACCTTTGCAAGATTCACAGTTTTGTGGAGGCCCTCAGTTCGGTGAAGTATGGAAAGCGCTACCCGTATTTCGTTAGAAAAAATATGGGAGCTACAGAGTGCTTTATAAAGCAAATCTTCGCAGAATATTTAGTTTAGGCTAAGGCAATTGCATTAGAAAGATACATTTATGAAAAACCGATCTGCCTCAATTTTTTTTTGTAATTTTTGTCAGCGCGAAATGTTATCTTATGAAGCAACAGACGTTGGATGCAGGGGGATGGTTATATATTTAGATTTCGTACGGGTAATGTCTCTGCTTATGACCAATCGATTCTCTGTGCCCGTAATGATAGTCATGGCGATAACAAGAATATTGTCTGGAATATTGAGACGTCATGTTTCAGTTGAATTTCTTCCAGGCCCGAGGAAGGTCACCTAAGGTTTCGGTTTGGGATGTGTTGGAAAACCGCTTCCTCTATTACTATCCACCTCCTATCAATCACTTCTTGAAAGCGAATATCTTTTTATCTTATATCAGAAACTCTTTGTTGCTAGCAACACAGCAATTAAATCAATTCTACCTAACACTTTGTTGCTTATCCACTACACGAACAGCAGTGGATGCGAATAAAAATGTCTGAGCATAAAATATAAAAGCGTTCGTACTATGGAAAGTACCATTGTGGTTTATTTTAAACAAACTCGTACTAGACTAGATTAGTTACTAAAGGTAAAAATGAAGCCCAATCTCCACGAATATGGTCCACATACATTTACATCACTTGCGTAATTATGCACCGATACCATTCAGAAATTTTGCCGAGGCAGAAGCTTTTTTTTAAAGTACATCATGCAACGCATTCCCGTACAAATGGTTGACTATACAATCGAGATAGGTTTTGCCTGGGTGTACCCCATTAGGCATAAATACGTTAGGCATACGGTCGTTTGGTATACGTACGTTAGGCATAATGGACATTAGGCATAAAGACGTTAGGCATAATGGTCGTTAGGCATAATGGACGATTGGCGTAATGGGCGATAGGCATAAATTATCATGTTAAAGTACCACTTAAAGGGTTTTTTTGCGATTATGGCCTTGGGTGGTAAGAGTATGAATGTTTGAACTTATTTTATGTTAAAGAATTATACTGGAAACTGATCAACCTCGGTCACCATTTTGTTCTGCTGTATATACTTGAAGGAATCTTTGCTCAAATAAAAGCATATTGCGTAACTTTCTCGGCGTACAACCAATAAATTTCACATGACTAAAATAGTTTTATCACTTTTGTATAAAATCAATGCCAAATGTATTAACCCTTTCATGTTCATCTTTTTTATAGTGCATGTATGGTTCCAAGTTTATTTTTCTTTGCAAAGGGTGGGGTCAAGGAACATGAGAAACCTTTTTTTCAAAAGGATAGGTGCTTCCCTTGCATTACTGGAAGCCACTCAAATTTTGCCTTCTGCTCAATACCATTCTGCTAGAATAATTACAATAGTCCAAGTGCGTGGAAAACGTAATTGAAGACAGTTTAAATTGATAGGTTTTATCAGTTTTTAACAATATAGCAAAAAACGAAGATATACTAAAATTTCATTTTTCGTCGTCAACTTAAACTGTCCCTGGCAGCACTGATTCATTGGAATCCAATCAGATTAATTGCAATTCGCAATGTTTATAAACAACATGAGCATGAAGGTGTTAAAGTATGAATAACGTACATTAACTTAGATTAGCTCTTACATACATGAATGGTGCAAAAGTCTAAGAAAAAAATTTATATGCATTGAAGAACAGCTCATGAAAGAACGAATGATTAATTTTATTATTCATTAAACTAATATACGAATATTATAACTTCTATATTGATTATCTTCGATATTATTCAGATCAATCATTATATTCCTGAAGCCATCGAAGAACACAAAATAGATTTCTTCGTTACGGACCGTTTTTGGATAATCACTAAATCGCAACGTTCGTGAGTCTGTGGCAATACGCAAAAATAGCTGAATATGACTATAGCACCAATATACGAAGGTATGCTTGATGATAACACGGTAACTAGCATAATAATTGGCGCAATTCATGCCGCCTAAATGTCGGATGAAAAGTAAATGTTTTGTTTGTAAGCCGAACATAACCCCACCAATAGTCGTTAGTTTTTCTTACAATTTAAATATATTGATATTATTGTATTAATAACCTTTTTTATTTCGAATAATTTCACATTCACAGTTTTTTTAACAACCTTTAACGACTTCCAATTAGCTACAGATTAGTAAGTAGGGAGAGTTATGAAAATTTAGAGCCATAGTACTTAAGAGCAAGGATGTGAAATATACAGATCGGAAAACTAGAAGTGGCTTAAAACCTTACGGACTAATCTTTTGTCTTCTGCTGGCAGGCAAGGATGCAAAATGCCTACCTTTTCTGCGGCTGTAATTTTTCTGCCTACATTCTCATTTCTCTCTCGATGCTGCTGTCATTCGCTAGTGCAGGACGCCCAGCGCTGTACGGCTGCCTGTGTGCAAAGCAGTAACTTGACAAAAACTACTGTCCCCGGTACAGCCACCAGACGCGAGCGGTACAGCTTCTCTTTCCCTATTTTACATTTTTTAATACTTTCAATCTTTTTAATATTTTTATTCAAAAATTACGACAATGAACGCGGCCACGGCCGCCATCAACGTTTTCGTGTGCGGGCCTCTCCCTTTGACTATGGAGAGAAAAATGTACAAAGCGAGAGAACAAACTTTACTACGCCACACTCTCACCGAGCAGTCGGAGTACAGCAGCAAAACAAAAATGTATTCTACTGCTGTACGGGAAAATGTACTCGGTTTGGCTACCTTTCTGACAAGAGCTGTAGTGATGCGTCGCTGTAGAGGGCTGTACGGCTTGTACGAATGTAAATATACCGAAAAAAATGTAGTTTATCGGTACCGTTGGCATCCCTGCTGGCAGGAGTCGAGCTTAGGCAGCATTACTACGAATCGCTCAAGTCTACCAACATATCTCAAGGCAAAGACAGACTGTCCCTCTTTACCATGAGAATCGACGGTATTTTTGCTGTCTCGTTAAAAGGCATGGTATAGCAAGGGTAGTGTTTTCTAAGCCGACAAAAACGAGTTTAAGATTGAGAATCTTACAATAACGAAAGGTTTGCGATTACTCTTATATTTTTGTGAATTATGCCTATCGTCCATTATGTCTAACGTAGATTATGCCAATTGTCCATTATGCCTAACGTATATTATGCCACTCGTCCATTATGCCTAACGTATTTATGCCTAACGTATGTATGCCTAACGTACTTATACCTAACGTATTTATGCCTAACGTCGCGCACCCGTTTTGCCTGTAGAATCGCGCTGAATTGCGGAGAACAGTGACTTGGAGAAACTTTTTTCCAGGTATTTCCACCCAACAAACCAATGTAGAAAAATAAATGTCATCATCGAATCGATGTGACTTTAATTCTTGAATATACCCGGAATCTGTGATTTTTGGAATTGTCGGTAATGGACAAAATATTCTTTGATTGCCCATCAAGGTTCTAGACCTGCAAATCGAAGTAATTCGATGTCTATTTCAAAAGATTTTTAAAAATTGAAATACTACGATCGTACCGGCAAATTCTTATGTGATCGTAGTAATCATCCTGTGACTCCGGAATCAAAAGTCAGATCTGAATGAAATTCAATGGCAATCAATGGGATACTGTATCCTTCATTAGATGTCAAGTTTGTAAAATACAAGTAATGCTTCATCCGTTTTAATATGCATCATTTGGATGTCATTGTGATGCCAGTTTATATGGGGATATGCTGTGTAATTCAACCCGTAACTCCGGAACCGGAAGTTCGATCAACAAAAACTTCAATAGTAGCTGGTGGGAGTGTTATACCGTTGATTTGAAACTAAGTTTGTGCAACTCTTTTAATTTGAAAAACCGATTTTTTGCATCCGATCTTTTTGGTTCACTGTTGGACAACATCGATTCTATTGATTCAATAAAATCGATTTTTCTTTCAAAATTCTCATTGAAAAAAACACGATTTTTTCCACAATCGATTTTTTTTCCTCGAAAAACCGTTTTTAGGCATTGATTTTTCCCGGCTTGATGTTCGACAACATCGATTTTTTCGAATTAAAAAGATCGATGTAGCAAAATCGATTTTATTTTTCAAAATGCTCATTACTACTTTTTAACATGGATATGCAATGGTGCAACAGGTTCCCTATCATTGGCTCGAATCAATGCTAGTCGAAATGTCAGTTGATAAAATGTTCATCCGGAGAGTTTATTCATTTGGCTAGCGTTGCCAAATTTATTTTGCTAGACACCACCTAATGGGGCTACGCCACATCGTTTTTTCACGTATTAGGCATAGGCCCTATGTTTGAGTAAGCAAGACCATAGAGCTGATCATAGGTTGGCTTGCGAGAGACAGCCGCTTCCGATGGCGGGTCGATGGCCTCAGTTATGCAGCCAAGCTGTATCACACTGACCCACTTTAGACAGAAGAGAGCCGGATCGGAAGTTTCCTAAAACATAATCTGGAAAATAATAATTTCCTGACAACTCTCCATGTACCCGGTGAACTCCAACGATTTTGACACCTGGGCACCAGTTTGATACTACTGAATGAACCTTGTTTACCTTCCACGAGTTTTGATTCGAGCCAACAACATCAAGCCATTTCGACATGCCTAGTAAGTCCAGCCGGAATACTGATTAGAACGAGCCAGAATCTAATTCGAAGATATGATATGGTTTTATACTTGTGCGAATATCCCTAGGTGTTACATACATGATAATGATTTGTTGTGGTGAATAACGTTGTGTCACGGCTGAAAATTTTAGCGTCAGTCCTTTGGGAATCTAAATTTTTTAGGGGATTATCATCTATTCCGATCCGAAAAAAGTTCAGCTATGGTCTGACTACTTTCAAGGTTTATGATTTTTACGGAGACTCGGAGTCTTTGATGACGAATCTTGTTTGACGTTAATTTTAACACCAGTTGAGTTTATTCAGGAGAACTCATTTAGACAGGGGCCTAGAGCCCGACGCTAATTCAAAGCAATAAGAATACGAGGGTAGAGACAGAAATTATGAGATTTTAGAAATTTAAAGACGAACAAGGAGCTAGCAAGGCAAAAATGAGGCCACTTATCTTTATTCATTCTATGGGTGGATGCTGCCGATTCAAATATAATGATATGTACCGTAATCAACAATCCGCCAACCAGGGCATAGCGCTGAAAAAATTTCTCCTCAGTGTACTGGTCTTTATATACAGTCTCCTGAATAGATGCTCCGTACGATGCCTTCAAACACCAAGCGCCAATTGATTTCACGAATCTACTGTTCATTATTTGCGAATGTAACTTACACGAAATAAGTGATAGTCAAACGTCAAACGAACGAGCGTCGACGATTTTTTTTTTTTGGAAATCTGGCTTTTCGGTGTTTTCTAATGTTTTCAACCGCAGAAATGAATGTATCGCTTGATGATGGAACAAACATTCGCATCAATTCTTCGGATTTTTGTATGATACAGGCGAGTTGAATTCCCCAAAAAATCTTTTGTTCAGTAAACCGATCTGTACGTCCAGTCACCCGGAAAAATGTTCCTTCCGTCGCTTTTAAACACCTTGCATAACTGTTGTTCGAAAGTCGAACTGAAAAAAAGTAATAGTAAACATCAAAGGAGCGCAAAACGACTAAGGGCGCTAGAAGTAGAGGTGTGCGCCGATGCATTTTTAATCGGCGGCGGCGTAAGCAAGATTTTTGGCCGGCGGCGGCGGCCTTGGCGGCGTCACGCCGTTGGACCCTATCGGCGGCGGCGCGCCGGCGCGTGTCGGCGTGACGAAAATTGACGCCTATGTAACTAAAAAAAATTCTTGACAGTACAATTCCTTTCCCAAATTTTCGGTTTCTATTGTAACAGACTTCACAGCACATACAAACAAACGTTACAGTTTAAAGAAAATCTAAAAAAATCATCGCCCACGATGTACTAGCGACATTTGTTGAACACATTGCACAAAATGTAATTCTCGCAACCATATCAAATTTTTTTTTTCAACTGAGGCTCCAATAGTGCCCATCCTGCTTACCAAATGCAAGATGATAAATGAAAGGTGGAACTATTTTTACAGTTGTAAAATTTGAAGAATGACATAGAAAAATTGTCGATGTCGCATACTACGACTTCGCATGAAATAATGATTGCAATGGACAAATTTGAAGAATGCAGAGTAACGACTGTATTTCAATGACCCATAATAATTATTTATTGTTACATATTTGGGAAATTAAGCAACGGTAAAAGTTTTTGTTTTTTTTAGGAAATTAATTGTTGTTGTCGTTTCATTGTTTTTTGTTTCTATTTAGCCATCTTTACCGTAAGCCCGGAGACAATTGACAGCTCCCATATATTGAATTCATAAGCCAATTTTGGGGTGATTTGGTGATGTCCTGGCGGCTCGAATGGAGCAAAATTTGAAAAAGGCGCATCCCATTTATTATTTTCCATATCTGTGGAAAATAATCAATTTAAGCATTTCTACTATTTCTTTTTGCTGCTAGAATTCTGATAAAAACACAAATTCTATTCAAAACGAATTGTTAAGCTTGGTGGTGATGTACTTTCATTGGCCAAAATGATTTTCATTTACATTTCTCGAGATAAAAAGCACCAATAATTTAACGATTTCAAACTTCACACAACAAGAAAACCAAAACATGTTTAGGAAGGAAGAGAGCCGGTTGTTAAAAACAACGACTTCCAGCTAAATATATAATAAGATTTATGTAACTTTGCTGACGGTTTTCAGTTAGGGATAAATTTATTCTCTAATAATAGTTTTCTTTATTCATATTTTGGAATAAGCTTTTTCTAAATGTTGTTCTAGCCGCATTGATCGCATGCATAACACACGTAACGAAACACGCTTTTCTTTTGAAACTTTTTCGTTTCGTTGTTCGTGGTACTCATACAGAGAAGGCATACTAGCGACACCATCAAATCGGTGGTGCATATATGAAACAAGCACTATCTGTCAAGTTGTCTCTGGGTTGTTTACCGTCGCTCTTTTAGAATCCCGCAGATATCAGGTACCCTAACACGAGGCGTTATTATTGGCTTTACTGCGCAGAAATGTCACTTTTAATGATCGTGTAAGGACACCTTTCAAGGTAGATACATTACTGCATTTTCCAGGCTGATGTTTACTTTTACTTATTGTAAGTACAAAATCGCCACGATGATAAGGAATACGATTCCCTGGCACTACATTTTCTTACAACGTACGATCTGCTTCTATCTTGAGTGTAAAGTATGCTCGATGTGCTGGAATCATACAGATCTACACCCTGACGAAACCGTTGGTAATAGACGCAATAAAATATTATTGTAAGAAACCCGTGACCAAACGCCATCTCTCATTCCTGACGAAACCTAAATATACAGTTACTATCAATCATAATCATTCCACGACTTGACGTGTTAGCTCCTGTTAGGTTGAAACTGATCACTAAACAAGTCTGATTGAAAATGGTCTGAGCGTATCTCTGGTTTTCGTAGCACCTGCACCCGCCAATTTGTCCAGCAGTTCCGGGGACCAACAAATACTAATCCATTGCATACATTCGATACACCGAATCAATTAAATTACTAATATCCTGTTATGAGCTTACTCACCGATCGGCATCGTGTTGTAACTTAAGAAATGGTTGTGAACAACTCCCACCTTGGGCACTTCTACAAGAATGAATTTCACATTTCCGGCCCATATTGTTTGTTTTGGTTTGCATGAGATTAAAAAGACCGTAACGTTTTTGGGTGGGTGCGGAAACTAAGTAACGCATTCAGCTCTGTGTCAAAATCTCTTCACTAACGCCACCGATTTGTAATTAAAATCGACCGTTTTTTTCTACGGGTGATGAAAATTCATCTCGTGTTACGTCTTATTTGTCTGTGATACCGGGCTGGTGCAACTTACACTGAAAATCTTTCTTGAGTGGGGCTCATCTGTGCACCAGCGTCGCGAAAAGTCAAGATCACTTTGCTGAACTATTCTTCGAGAAAAAAAATTTAAAATAGGTCACGATTCAATCAATGATAAATAAACCTCGTATTGAAAATAATTTTTGTGTTTTCACAAAACTAGTTTAAGCAAAAAAAGATGACATTATACTCAAATGTTTAGTAGGTGGTTGTGTCTGAATATGTTTAATATTTTTATGATTATAATTCATAACTCGATGAAACATTGATTTGTATTAACTTTATTGACTAAAACAGTCAAGAATTGAACGACGTGCAACGATTTTCGTAAATTCTCGTCGTGTTATCGTGATATTTTAGTCTTGAGCTTATCGTTGGATTTTTTACACAGAGTCACGTGTCTTATAGTTTTCTAAATTATTTCACGGATATGAATTGTGGCTAGGTAATGTATTTTGCTCAGCGCAGTTTCATTTAATTCCGAATATTCCTCTGAATTTTAACAAAGGAATAATAGGGTCCTAGTAATGTCTTTGTATCTAATGCTCGTGCCTATGAGACTGGCTGCTAGCAGTTGTACACAATTGCTCACATAGAGATTTCAAGCAGAGCGAATAATCCATGAATAATAGTCTGAGTTCCTTGTAATTGTTTACGTAAGTACAATAAGAATATGTGAAAAATTAAAAATCATGAATTAAATCATCAACAGTTTCACGAGCACGACTGGTGAATCGTATGTAGCATACCAGGAATTAAGAATCGGTTAAAAAATCAATGAATAATACACTGCGTTCCAGTGAAATTGATTACGTGCAAAAATTTGGATCAGGCACATAATCGTAAATTTCAGGCACATATATCTTGAAAGTGGAAGTTTTTTTTTAAATTTGTGGACCATTTCACACACACGAATGGTGAATTGAAACTTATATACTCACAATCATAACCAGTTGACGAAGCAAGAATGGATCTTTGAATTGTATAACGAGGGTCGTGTAATGGTTTTCGAGAAAATATCAAGATTATTTTAATTTTGTAATCCAATTGACGACCACTAATACCAAATAATGATCAAGATGTGATAAATCTGGAATCAGTTAACGTTGTATATTCGGTCCATAGACAATGTTCCTAGGTTTGTGGATAAAATTTTGAGTCAACAATTTTAGAGTTCGCGAATTGTCGGCGCGGGTAAAATGCATCGGCGGCGCGCCGCCGATCTACCGTTCGGCGTCGGCGTGCGTTAAAAATTACCGGCGGCGGCGGCGTGGCGCGGAGGCGCACAAGTCTAGCTAGAAGACCAAGACACGGCTCTGGTCATCCATTGACCATGAAATTTGGCAAATATGTTATTAAATGTATTAGAAATTCCAATCTTCGGTACAATAGAAACTATCAAACACAAACTTATATCTGTAGTGGTAATTTCAGTTATAAACTTTAAGAATAATAATAAAAATTGTACTATTCATTATAGTTCAATAATACTGTTCAATTTATATTTTCGTTGCATTAGGCAGCACAAATCTCGACAAACTTGTGATTAGGGCATATAAGCCTTGAAATTCACTTTGGGAGGAAATTCCGAATAAACCATTATTGACCGAACATAGTTCACATCAGTCCCTGAAAGTGTAAACTTTTGTCTTTATTTTGACAGTCGGCTTATACGTCCTAATCACAAGTTTTCCGAGAAATAGTCACCACCAATACACCAATCCCCTAATCGTACTCCAGCCCACAACTTATTTGGTATTTATGTACTTTGAATGAATCATTCTATGGTTACCCATTCTAACGTCAGTTTAGGATTGTTTGGTGGCCGCTTTGTCCCACCAAACACAACATAATGAAAATGAAATTAGATTCTGAATTTCTTGTAGCAACGCCGGTTTTGCAAGATACTGATGAGACGAAGTCGAAATGCAACTCTATGACATCCATTTTGAAAATGATGTATTTAAAAATACCAATGCTATCTTCCGTGGTAGGTACAATAACGGCACAACACTTTAAATTTGAAGAGGTTCGCAGAAGAAAACAAATTATTTTTTCGAACTGAAGTACCGTCCCGAAGCACTAGGTGAATGAGAAAAATTTAAAACTACATATTGCAATTGTGCCTCCCATTTAAGAAGCAACCATAATCAACCACTAATAGCTCATAAAAAGATATCAGAATGTGCTTTAAATTGAGCGTGAATATCTATAAATAAAAAACCGCAACGAGATTCCCCGATCCGGCAGTCAGCGCTTTGCAAATCTACTTTCCATTTCATTCCCCACACGTCATATCATCGTCGGTCCCTGACCATACTCAACTACATATGTACGTATATACGGCGCTCGATCCAATCCCGTGTTCTATTCCCGGTTCATTCCCGTGAGCTGTCGCAAATCCTACCTAACACAATTAGAATCACCCATACAAACACTCAAGCAGCCAGCGCTCCCCATTCTCCATCCACATTCGGCGGCTCGAGCGTCACGAGACTCGATTCGGTTCCTGTGCTGTGCTGTGCTCCCCATATGGAGTCCCGTCCCGACCGACAGGCCGACACAGCCAGAAAGTAAACGTAAAACCCGAACCTTTCCCAACATGAAATTGAATGTTCCATCTTTGCCTTTCCATATAATAGCCCATACCAACATACCAACCGCTTGAGCATAGATTTATTTTTATATTACCTTCATCTGGTTCCCCTTTTCGTACGCTCGGTCGGTTTGTGCTTTGCCGGATTGCTCTCACCATTCGAACTCTCGTTTTGCGTTGCCCCACACTATGCCCTGCCGGTCCTGTGGGTGGTGGGTGCCTGGTTGGGTGGCATGTGAGGGCAAAAATTTCTCCGCTCATTCAAAACAAATTAAAAATACAAACACGACTGCGACGATAAAAAACAACTCGCGATGTGATCGTGTATTTGTGCAACACGAGCCGTTCGGCGAGTTGACCCTCGTGCATGGCCATCATCATATCAGTGGCAGTACTATTCCTGCTACTACTACTACAAAAGTACACAACCGAGGCTAACATCACAACTTCGGATGAACTGCCGCCGGTTCGTTTCGACTACTTCCCCATCGTGTTCGGATGAACGCTCTCACTGGCAGCTCTCAACACTCAGCTCTCTTCGTTGTCTGCTTCACTCTCGGCAGAACTTCGTGTCGGATGAACAACGCAAAGTTTATGCACAAAACGGAATCGGGCATCGAAACAAAACAGCAATCGCGGAAAAAATGCATGTTGATGTTACCTTCGCAAAGATCGGCTATGTTTAGAGGCGGCTTTCGGTGAGTTTTGGTTGGGCTCACGTTTCGCTCAGGTGCAAGGTGAAATGTGGCGTGTGGTGTACTTTGTAGTGGTTTGTTGTTGTTGTTGTTGTTGTTGCTGCTGTTGTAGTCGTAAACTAAAGCTGGCGAAGGGCGAAAGGGGTAGAAGATGTACGTATGTTTTAATTGTGGGTATTGTCTGTAGATCGTCTTCACTTCCGGCGTTTCTTGAATCAGCTGTTGTTTGCGGTGCCGAAATGTGTTTTAATTAGTGAATGCTGCCGATGAGTACTGTTGATTAATATGGTAATTATTGTAGTGAAATGAATTTTTAAGACTTAATAGATACTGCATTCTATTGAAAGCACCGCATTTGGTAGGTAATTGCTTGTTATTTCTGTGAGGAGCAGTCCAATAGTAGTACTTCTAGTCTAATGGGAATTACCCGAAAATGTCATGAGTCATGTTTGCGAAAAATGATGACCATCTTGCATACTGCAAATGTCAGTACAGCAGGAAAACGGTTTGTTTTTTTCCTTTGGATAGATCAACTATTATTTGTTATTGGAACACCGTTGGAAAGTTTATAGCGGAACGTTTCTAGAAGTCAACATTAATTTGAATTTAAATTTAGGAACATTTTACAAATATTTTCTTCAGCTAAATTTGCTCTCGAAATTACCAAATTTTTTCGCTCAATTCTTAATATTCAGTACTCGTTGCCATGAATGTTGTAGATCCGAGTTAAAGCATTTATCCGTTGATAATGATTACAAATTAATAGAATTATTGTTCAATGCATGTAAGAAATATAACTAGTTTTTAATGACTTTGAGCCATTAACGGGGGATATCCTCTATTAAGCATAGAGCTTGTCCGATCGACACTCCGAATATATTTGCTCACTTTGCAATTCATCCCGTCTCGAGTAGCGGAAATGTGAAAAGAGAACAGTTTGGAAAATTGATCAGCATTGCTATCGGCCGATATGAATTTTAAGCGAAGGTTTGTTTTTCTAATCCAGAATGGCAATCAATAAAAACTCGCGAGAAATTGTTATTCTCCACAAACTTTTGAGTTGGTTTAAAAAATAGATGCAGTGATAAAATTTTTCTGAACATTATGGGATAAGCAACCATGACCGTAAAAATGGATCATTTTGTGAATTTTAATTGAGAATATTGTGAAAGTGGTCATTTTTTTTGTTTTTGATGTAAAATGGTCATTTTAAAATCCTGTTTTTACGGCCTGTTTTGTTGGAGGTTTAAAATTGGAGAAGCTGGAACGAAAATTTCAAAAAATTGTTAATATCAATATCCTACTCTACTAGTCCTCATAGAGGAGCACAAAAATATAAATTATTTGAAAACAAAAAAAAACGATGCATTTTTTATAAAAAAAATATCATTTTGAAAAATTCCCGCATTTTGCATTTTATAATGACTTTTCGTTTTTTGTTTTGCTTTTTTTTTGTTTTTTTCCTTATTGTTTTTTTTGTTTTGTGCTTTTTACTCCGCAAATATTTGGTCACTTTGCTGTTCATCCCAGTTCGAGTAGCGGCAATGTCATTATGGGATAAGTTATGTACAATGCACATTATGGGGTAAGTCCGTTAAAACACAACAAAAAAAATCTTGTAACTTTACATCTTGCCAGATGCACATAAAAGGAGCGTCCCAATTCACATAAATTTACATTTAATTTCATTTCATGTTGTTTGGCTTTTCTTGGGTCATTCAGTCTGAATTTTACATCAATTTATCTCACAAAATTTAATTTTACATATCAGAACATGTAAAATCCTAGTATCAGACATGTAATTTTCATTTTTTCTATGAGTGAATGCGTAGCGTGGCTATTTTGGGAATTTTATTTGGGCTTATTGTGACTTTTTGATGGAAAATGGCCGCTTTAAAATTCAGTTTCTACGGTATTTTTTGTTGGAAACCCAGAAACTGAAATCAAATTTCCGAAAAAATATTACTCTATATCATAATGGGTCACAGAGAAGTTAAAATATATCAATTTCAGAAAAAGATTTGAAAAATAAATCGATATTTTTGTTTACAATTTTTTTTTTACATTTTGAAAAATCACCGAATTCTCTTTTTGTCTTTTGTCTATCGATTTTTGGTTTTTGCTTTTAGCTTTTAGCTTTTAGCTTTTAGCTTTTAGCTTTTAGCTTTTAGCTTTTAGCTTTTAGCTTTTAGCTTTTAGCTTTTAGCTTTTAGCTTTTAGCTTTTAGCTTTTAGCTTTTAGCTTTCAGCTTTTAGCTTTTAGCTTTTAGCTTTTAGCTTTTAGCTTTTAGCTTTTAGCTTTTAGCTTTTAGCTTTTAGCTTTTAGCTTTTAGCTTTTAGCTTTTAGCTTTTAGCTTTTAGCTTTTAGCTTTTAGCTTTTAGCTTTTAGCTTTTAGCTTTTAGCTTTTCGCTTTTCGCTTTTAGCTTTTAGCTTTTAGCTTTTAGCTTTTAGCTTTTAGCTTTTAGCTTTTAGCTTTTAGCTTTTAGCTTTTAGCTTTTAGCTTTTAGCTTTTAGCTTTTAGCTTTTAGCTTTTAGCTTTTAGCTTTTAGCTTTTAGCTTTTAGCTTTTAGCTTTTAGCTTTTAGCTTTTAGCTTTTAGCTTTTAGCTTTTAGCTTTTAGCTTTTAGCTTTTTGCTTTTAGCTTTTAGCTTTTAGCTTTTAGCTTTTAGCTTTTAGCTTTTAGCTTTTAGCTTTTAGCTTTTAGCTTTTAGCTTTTAGCTTTTAGCTTTTAGCTTTTAGCTTTTAGCTTTTAGCTTTTAGCTTTTAGCTTTTAGCTTTTAGCTTTTAGCTTTTAGCTTTTAGCTTTTAGCTTTTAGCTTTTAGCTTTTAGCTTTTAGCTTTTAGCTTTTAGCTTTTAGCTTTTAGCTTTTAGCTTTTAGCTTTTAGCTTTTAGCTTTTAGCTTTTAGCTTTTAGCTTTTAGCTTTTAGCTTTTAGCTTTTAGCTTTTTGTTTTTGGGTTTTGGTTTTTGGTTTTTTGTTTTTGGTATTTGGTTTTTGGTTTTGGTTTTTGGTTTTTGGTTTTTGGTTTTTGGTTTTTGGTTTTTGGTTTTTGGTTTTTGGTTTTTGGTTTTTGGTTTTTGGTTTTTGGTTTTTGGTTTTTGGTTTTTGGTTTTTGGTTTTTGGTTTTTGGTTTTTGGTTTTTGGTTTTTGGTTTTTGGTTTTTGGTTTTTGGTTTTTGGTTTTTGGTTTTTGGTTTTTGGTTTTTGGTTTTTGGTTTTTGGTTTTTGGTTTTTGGTTTTTGGTTTTTGGTTTTTGTTTTTTGGTTTTTGGTTTTTGGTTTTTGGTTTTTGGTTTTTGGTTTTTGGTTTTTGGTTTTTGGTTTTTGATTTTTGTTTTTTGGTTTTTGGTTTTTGGTTTTTGATTTGTGGTTTTGGTGCTTTGGTTTTTGATTTCTGGTTCTTGGTGTTTGGTTTTGGTTTTGTGGGGCTTGGTTTTTAGTTTTTGGTTGGGTTTGGCTTGGTAGTAATAAAGTAGAATTAACTAAACATATTCTTGAGATCCAATTGAGATTTTTGCGAGATGCTAAAATATTGTGAAACTGTAAACTTTTCTGCAACATGTCCTTTTCTTATGGTAGAAGTGTTGATTTTCAAATTCAATAGTGTAGTGACTAACATTCTTTTTTCTACAGTTATCTTTGTTTATTTTGTTATTTCCACCCTAATTGCTCTCTATTTATTTCGAAGAAAAACAACGTAATTTGTCATAAACCTAAGCGAGCACCAAAATATATAGCGAAACACCTCAAAAAATGCTAATTTGCTGCCGTACACTTCACCGTAAACACTCATTATTTTGGATGATGAATCATACCTTACATTCTCGCACTACAATTCAAGTGGAGACGAAGCCTATCACTGCACTGACAACATTGAAGCGAAGCAATACCAGTCTATTTTAAATATGTCGGCATCGAAATTCGATACGGAGCTGTGGATGTTGGCAACCATTTTGAGATGGTTGTAATGAGTATCTATGATCCGTTCAGACAAAGGTAAAGCGGTCAATGCAGATGTCGATGCACAGGCACGTCAAATCGACAATGTTTGGATTGTTGTCAAATTTGGGGGCTTCAAACGTGCAGCCATTAATTTCCGTAATCAAGCAAGGGTTAAAAGGAACCGGTATCATCACCTGTTTTTTATACACCTCGCCGACGTCGGCTGTACAACTTGGTAATGAGTTTTGTTCCATCAACGACCATGCGGTAGACTTGGGTGGAAAGCCCAACTCCTACCAGCAGAAGGCAAAGTATTCTTCACATTTCCTTTCGATCATGTCCATATGAGCCTGCCTAGTCCTAGTTTTCCGTTCTAAGTATATAACTGATTCGCTCGAGAATACCTATCCGTCTTTCAAATTCATTCCTTTCGTTTCTATTAGTCGTAAATTGGTAGCCAACAAAATCGATACAGTAGAACCTTGCGGTAATTAAAATATAGTAACAAAAGAATATTATTTATTCGGAAAACATCGACATCAAACCAGCTACCACATTTTGTTGTCATTCCAAATTCTTGATTCCGAACACTGTGCAGTATAGTATTCTCCTCGCATATTTTTCATTCTTCAGTTAATATACCAAGGATAGACGAACCCTAAATATTGCTTCTGAGAGTAGTGTAGAGTCATCGCCAAAAAAACAGCTCCCAACAACTCACGCCAAAAGAATCACTTTCTTTCCAACAGAGCAACTAATTAATTTGGTTGACAACTGCTTAGCATACACTCACTGACAGTACTCATAAGATCCCTATCAGCTGTCGACGGAATCATTGTATCGGGTCAGCTCAGCAGCTTTAGCAGCTCATACCGAGTGTAGCTATAAATACATATGGGATTTTCGATTGATTGGCACCGGTGTAGTGGAGTGCACTGAAACTGCACCGTTTTTGCACTTTCTAGCAGAAGTGCAGAAAACTGGGTATGTTCCATTGACACTTCTGCTAGAAAGTGCAAAACCAGTGCAATCCACTACACCGGTGTCAATCAATCGAAAATCCCAATAGAAACCAGAATCTCATCTTGTGCGCGATTCAAAAAACTCATACACCCTCACAAGCATCCACGCGGCAGGGTCATAAACTCCTCCATTTGGTATTCCTCTCTGTATGCGCTTATCTCAAAGACGGCTTGTTCTGAGCTCCGTTCTGGACGGCCGCCGTCGGTGATGGTTTTCTCGTAGGCGCGCACGGTGTTGCATAATGCCAGACACAGGCGCAGACTGCATTGCTTGCGGTTCGCGGGGATCCGGTCGAGTTGGCGGGCGTTCTTGGCGGAGGGCGTGTGGAGTTCTCGCAGCGATGTGCGATCAAAAAGAGGAAAACATGATCGAGAATCAAGCGGGCCCCGGTCCCAGAAACGCGCTGTGCATAGCTCTCTGCCTCATTACGGTTCTTATTACGCAATCCTTTCCGTCCCGCTTTGTGCTGCTGGGTACATTCCCGGTTCTTGTGGACCCAGTCGCGCCGTGATGCAATCGGAGAAGTGAAGAATGCAGAAGAACAAGCCGGTTCTCGGTTGATTTCCTTGTGGGTTGAGTGTGATATTTTTTGTTCTGCTTTGCTGTTCTTACGTGATGAGCAATAAAACATGTTGCTTTTCTGCATGTGACTTCTCCGCCGAGTCGAATCCTTTTAGCAGTGCAGTATGTACTGCTTTGCGTCACAAAGCTGGTGTGAATGGTTTGAACAGAAATATTTCCCTAAACCAATTTGTGTTCCCATGGAGACGCACGGTGTTTCGTTTCGTTTCTCGCACTCGAAACAAGATTCCTGCCCCAATCCTATTACTGTGCCGTGAGCCAATAGCCACTACACGAACTACTTTCTTTGTGGGATCTTTTTCGTTTGCTTTTGTTTTCGCTGCAGTAGAGGTCTTTCAACTGCATAGCAACTTGGCCGGTCAGCGGCACGGTCATTGTCGTTCCACGGACGGTGCTGATAAGTGCAGTGTAGAGTTACTATTTTTTGTTTGTCTTTTGTGTGAATTAGTATGTGTGTGTATGTTTTGCTTTCGGTTTGCCCTTTTTCGTTGAACCGTGCTGTAACTCAGTGGTCGCGTGTCCGGAGAAAGGCAGGTGCAGCCAGCGGAGAACGGCTTGCGAATCCCTCGTTCATGATCGACTTCAACCAGAGAGCTCAACTTCAGTTTGGGTTGGATGCTAAAAGATAGGTTACAACCGGTGAAGGGAAGAGATAACTGACGTAAAATAGTTGGAAAAGAGAGCCGGTGAACTTTTCTACTCAACGATGGTACCCGGTTCGGTACGGTTTTGGTTTAGAAAATGAAGTGTTTTTCGATTTTCAGCGAGAGACGGTTTGTGTGCGTAACATAATTGCACGTGTAAAATGAATAATTATGCCGTGTGCTACGGATGATGAGTTTACTCATACGTTTACTTCAATCACGCAGCCGAGTCCGATGGTGAAGGGAAAATTTTAAACGAAACCAAAAGTTGCTAACATTATGGGAAATAAACATGCGATAATAGAGCAGGGGTGGTGAAAAATGAAACGAATATAAAAACAATAACAAAACAATTTAGAGGCATGCTTGAGACGATGCAATTTTACTTGAGAATTAAGGTTGGACAGAGAAAGGGTAAAATTCGCAAACGAAAAACGCAGTTTTTTCCACACCGTATGTCAGATCTTCATAAAAATCAATCAGCAGTACTGTAACCACATTCTACATACGCTGATTGATTTTTATGAAGATCTGACATACGGTGTGGAAAAAACTGCTTTTTTCGTTTGCGAATTTTGCGCATTCTCTGTCCAACCTTAAGGCTTTATGGGCAGCTATGCTTAAAAATTTATGAACATTATGATTTGAGATTGATAAAAATATTAATTTATTGATTATTCATTTGACGCTTACCAGTCAAAACATAAATATTAAAAACTAACATGTTTAAAGTGTTATTATTCAATCCTTTGCAATCCTTACAAACTGGTTCTAGAGTAACTAAGGAAGAAATAAAGTGCCTCAATACATTTATCGTCCTTGGTGGAGAGAACTTCTCCATAATGCAACATACTTTTGATAGTGTTCCAGGAGACAGATTCTGCAATTTTTCATCGACTGCATTATCTTCATAGTACACGGGATTCTTGATTCTAATATTCTCAAACTCAACATAGTGTTTCATGTTGTTGCATGTTTATGCTTACATAATTCAGCTGTATAGTAGGGGAAAATGGTCGGTAGCCGGCACCCCTATGTAACTTTAGTCAGAAAGCAGATTCTGACAAATCTTATTTGTGTGCTATATTCGCACGTTATTTTCGAACCGACAGCTGAAGCAAACAATTTCGTATGTTCTTGAATATTTTTTGAACAAGATAAAATCTGCTCAAAAGTTTTTTTTTGATCATTCGCTTAGTGTTATAGAAAGAAGTAAATCGATCGAAAAAATATGCGCATTGAATATTTACGAAGTGAATTTACTCTATATTGTGATTCAACATGGAATGGCGACGAAATGCTCGCAATACTTTTTTTTTGGTTCAGTTTTCAAATAGGTTACTAAAGTCGTTTGTCAGCACTCAAGCATGGTCGGTTGTCGGCACCCTATTTTTATGGCAAATTCTGAATTCTCTCTGACCCAAATTAATATAAGTATTTTCGGAACGGGCTTGACGAGTATATGCCAAAGATTGATTTTTGACACAATTTTGAAAACCAAGATGGCGACATCCGGTTTAGTGTAATTCTCTATACCCTATCTATACAATATGGATATTTTCGACACAGTTTTTATGATTTGATACCAAACGTTCATAGGAGAGACTCCTATATACCGTTAAACTTAAAAGAAATTCCATACTCTATATCATCATTCAGAACAGTAATTCTTTCAACTATCTCATGTTTTACACTTATCTAGTACTAACTGAGTATAACCAGTAGTTAGCATAACAATAAACAAATCGCGCGCGGAAACGATTGTTTAGAACAGGAAATCTTTTTTTTGCATTCGGCATTCAATTTTTGCAATTCAAGATTAGTAAAATGTCCTCATACTACGAAACCGCTATACGTGTGCAATTCCAACGATCTATAAGAATAGTACCTGACACGAGAAAAAGGAAATCGCTCACAAATACCTAAGATTCGGAATTTTATTCAAGCGATCGCCGGAAAAACTTTTCACAGACACGGCAGAATACACAAAACATTCGCGGCGGAATGAAAAATTGAACGATATCGATTTATTAAAATATAAGCAATACTCCTCATAGACGGCAATTCGGAGTTTAATTTGCATATTTAACTAATTAACTGAACTTAGTGTTACTGAGGCTGGAACTAGTGTTGTCCGCTTATGTGGAACATCGTGCGCAAACGCTATGCTTGTCGAAGCGGCTTATAGAGGAAATCGATAGCACCCCAGAGCTTCCACCGCGCTGTCCAACGGGAAGACTGAAAGTGCACGTCCGAGTGCCTAATCAAACGGTACAGGAAACTATCAGTAGCAGCACTGGCGTGAGAGTTGGTACCAGTCCAGCAATGAAGACTGAAGGAACGCGCTTTGTTCCGATTGTAAATTCGTCACTAGTAGATAGGAAACCCTTGATCGAAGAAATCAGTTCGCAACCAGTGGCAGCGACAACGATTCAGTTAGACGATTCTCAGTCGTCGAATGTTAATTTACGAAAACGATGTGATATGACTAGTGGTAGTAATATTAGTAGTAATAGTAATAACAGTAGTAATACTACGAGTAACCGAGTTGGTGCTGGGCACGTTGCACAAATAGTGCACACAACCGCTGGAAGGCAAATCATTTTAACAACCAATACTAGTGGGCAAGTATCGGGTACTACGGGCACTACGCTACTGACGGCTAGCGGACAGCGTTTGACACTTGTGAATCGATCAGGAGTGTCGAGTCACATCACTAGGTTACCTACCGTCCCCAGACAATTGCCAGTGCAACCAAACACCCAGAATGCAGCTACAGTAGCAATCCCAATATCTTCGACGCTGGCGACTTCCATTGTGCAACAACTCAAGCACCATTCCTATTCGTCTACTGCCAATTTAACTCCGGAGGAGCTGGAACGGAAAGTTCGCACTGAATTCTAACTAGCCAGCGTAGAAGAATCTCGTAAAGAACGAAGAGGTCAAATTTTGGAACTGCTCGGTGGATGGAATCAGAAGCGCTGTGATTCTGCACCTATATATGGGGAAGATTTGCGTGAATCTGTTAGCAGAATTTGCGGTGAAAGCTTTACGGATGTTAATTCGGTTCCCATAACTTCTATCGGCAGCTATTACTGCGCGGAAGCACTTCAAAATCCAAGCATGAGCCTTTCGTTTGCCATCAAGACTATTCAGCAACGAACTGAAAACTTTCGTTCGTTGTTGAATAATTTCGTCATTTACGTACCTGCTGTTTGTGCCCCTGCACCTAGTCTCCATATATCGCACCCACATCCGTCTCGTTATAACGAGGAAAGAGAAACAGACAAAGAGATTCAGTTGACACTCAAATCCACCCTGAGGATGCTTCATCCGATCATCTCGGCGATGAGTACGCAGTTCCCCGATCCTCGCCTGATCCAATATGACTGTGGTAAGCTGCAAACCTTGGACCGATTGCTGAAACAGCTCAAATCGGGCGGTCATCGAGTTATAAAAAATTATTATCATGGTCATATTTATCTGCGTTTGGACGGTACGACCAAAGTTGAACAGAGACAGCTTTTGATGGAACGATTCAATGGTGATAAGCGTATGTTTGTGTTTATTCTTTCCACTCGATCCGGCGGAGTTGGTATCAATCTGACCGGTGCGGATACTGTGATATTTTACGATTCTGACTGGAATCCTACCATGGATGCACAAGCACAAGATCGGTGTCATCGGATCGGACAGACGAGATATGTCCATATATACCGTCTGGTCAGTGAGAAGACCATCGAGGAGAACATCCTTAAGAAGGCCAACCAGAAGCGTATGCTCGGTGATTTGGCAATAGAGGGTGGTAATTTTACTACTGCCTATTTTAAAAGTACCACCATCCAGGATCTTTTTGCGGTTGACAATGTTGAGGAAGATGCGTCCGCACGGCTAGCTGAAGTTATCGAGAGAGAAAAAGAGCGCAAAGAACGTCTTCAGCAGAGTTTAGCTGTTGCTAGTACCTCGGCTAGCAATAATAGCGCTGCTGGATCCGCCTCAAGTGCTCCACTGGAAGAAACCAAGTCGGCTATTAATGTATTCGAATCTGCGCTTGCTGCAGCTGAAGACGACCAAGACGTACAAGCAGCCAAATTTGCTAAAGCAGAAGCATCCGCTGATTTGGAAGAATTCGATGAAAATATCCCGATAGATCAAGAACTGCGCGAGCGAGAACCAGAAATGAGCAAGGCCGAGAAGGAGGTTCAAAATCTTATTAGTCAGCTAAGTCCCATCGAAAGGTACGCTATGCGTTTCGTGGAAGACACGGAAGGTACTTGGACTGCCATTCGGTTAAAGGCTGTCGAGGCGGAGATAGAGCAGCAGAAGCGCGGCTGGGAAGCCAACCGGTTGGCACAACAGAAACGAGAAGAGGAAGCAGCTCGCCAACAGGAAGCCGAAGAGAACGATTTACTGACGTTCTCTCGCGAGGATGCCCAGAATCAGGTTAATAAATCTAGCTCTAAATTTAATTCTAGCTTTACTGGAGGTAAACTGAACAATAATAATGTTAGTCGAGAGGGCAAAAAAATTATCCAACGAAGGGTTGCACTGGTAAAAAATTCTCACAAAGGTTTATTGGGTAAACGGAAGGAATCGGTCAAAGAGGTGAATGAAAGGGGAAACTGTAGGGCCAGGAGCAAATCAGTCCCACCTTCTATGGCTAGTAAAAAAGCTAGGAGATTAGCAATTTCGAAGCAAAGCGAACAATCATCGAATTCCGTACTCAGAAAAAGAAGGGAAAGTGCACATAACAATAATGTTAAGTCAGTAGATGCTCCCAAGAAACGGTTGAAGAAAAGTCCAGGAAAGCGAAATGCTAGCTATAACGAACATAAGGACAGGAGAACTGGCGATTCTGAGTCATTGAAAAATGACGAAACAGTGAAAGAGGCTAAGTGTAGTGAAGAATTTGATAGTGAATGTAGCTTGGATGTAATGATCGATTCGAATGATGCGCCGGACTCGGATTCAAACCAGATGTATAATTATTAATCATCTCAGGACGATGAATCCGGCAGTCAAAGTCAAGACGACGTTGATCACAAAATAGCGAACAAATCAGCTTCTTATGTGAAGTTGTCTGAAAGCGGTACAGGCGAAGATACGGCCAGCACGCCACGCACGAGATCTCGTGGTTCGGTTAAGATCAATTTATGGACTTTAGATGACAGCCCCATCCTTCCAGCTATCAAAAGGCCTAGAACAGCAGATAATTCTAGGAGTAGGAAAAATACATCGTCAGAACATCATACGCACAGTAATGAAATCCATTCACAAGAAAAATTTTCAGTTTTGCTTAATGAAACAACAAAAACGATCGAAGACAGTGCAAATGACGTGGATGAGAGCACAAACCCAGCGAACGACACAGTCGATATTAGTGACAGTGTAGAAACAAATGTGTGCGACACTATCAAAGAACTGAAAATTATTGTCACCGATGTGAAACAAATGAAGCATGCTAAAGTGTTGGATGGATTTTCAACAGCACATCGAACACCTTCGCCAAAATCTAGGAAGATGAAAAGGCCCTGTCCAAAGTCGGCTAATAATCGCACACTAGACAGTTGGGTATCTAAGACGTTGAGAACAAGTACCACAACCAGCGAGAATCTGATTCCAACAACAAATGATAAAGCCTCTTTGCAGAGCGGGCGAACGACACGTGCGTCGGCTAAAGTAGAAGGGATTGGACCTATTGAGAATGGTGAAGCGTGAATTTGACAGCTTTGTTAGTCAGTTTGTATATATGAGAGAGTGACAGACCACGGTAAAATTCAGACGTCCCCGTTACACCAGTTCGGGACAGTTTCCGGCCACAATAGCCAGAGTGCGAAGTGTGCGTGTGTGACGGAAAGTTATCCGTCGTAAAGTGCCAGCCCGTGGTTTGTGCGCTTGTTTATTTTGTGGTGTTGGATCGCCGTCGGGGGAAACTAATCATCAAGGAATTTTCGCTTCCCCGGCTAACCGCAAAGGATCCAGACGCACCAATCCGCCCTCGCTGGGAAGGATAAGCCGAACGAGCTTTGCTCTCCTTCCCAGCTAATAGCCAAGGAGGGTGAAGCAGGGTGGACAAAGGCTCCCCCTGGGAAGAACACTGCGGTGTCTTCCGGGATTCTTTGCGGGGAGCAAAGAATCCGGTGATTCATCACCACCGTCGCTAGGGAGGTTCCAACAAAGGAGCCAAGCTCACCTCCCTAGCTAAACGCCAAGGACCGCTGCCGGAGCAGCCAACGGAAAACGGGAGAACTCGGCCGTTGTAGTCCCGGCCGGTCGGATGAAACCGTCGCCTTCCTGTTAGCATCAGCAGTATCGGATCAGTTGTGACCACGAACAGCCACAAGGGAGAGTAGGTGAATAAAATCGGTAAATTTAGTAATTTATTTGTTTGTTTACCCTTTTTTTGTTATCTTACGAAAATCCGAAATTCGCCATGCTTTCATGTAGTGTGTAGCGCAATACCAAGAAGTTTTTCTCGCGAATGTTCGTGTCCGGCGTTATCTCGAAAGCAAGAAATACATCACAGACAAGTATGAATACACGAAGAACATGGTATACTAAAAGTGTTTTCATTCTTTTGTGCGAGCATGAACGGCTTTTTACACACAAGCGAACGAGAATTTCGCTGTATAGAATCAATAATTGCTGCGTCTAGTATCTCGAAACCAGCAACCAGCACATCCAGTGAAGTAATAAACAATAAAGATAAGGACGATACTCGGAATATTTTTTATGAATTCATTCATACTTTGTGGTTCACATTTTCAAGTATATTACGAGTCAACATATATAATTTTGGCATGGCCTTAATATTTCCAAGTGAACAATGTCACGAAACCTAGATAATTATTTATAGATTCATGTTTGGTTTGTAAACTGGTTCTTGATTCATAGTATATTATTCTAGATCTATCTTGCGTGCGCGTATTAAAACACTATTTGAGAAACTTGCGGATGTTGTGACCGCATATTGTTTTTCGGAAAGTAGACAGAAAATGATGAAAAATGGCGGCTTATATTTGCCTGAAGAACATTAGATTCGGTTTTTATGAGTATTTGAAGATTTTTTTTGAATTATCGATCACAAATATATTTATTTCTAAAAAAATTCTATCACCAAAACTATTTTTTCAGGAGATGCGTTATTTTAGGATATAAAACTTCTTCAAAGGTACTGAACCCTTAAAATTTGCGGTACTGAAATTATGTGATCTTGACTGTAAAAGACTGTTTTTTTAACATAAATATTCTTGTCTTTAAAAGTGCATAACATGAGAACTCGATTTTGTATGCTAAATTTATTTAAGCTGTTCCATTCACACGTAAATGTACACCATAAATACCCACCTGCTTTACTTGCTTTATTTTGCTCAATTTGTAATTCCACTGGGTGGTTATTTTATGGTTGATAATACAGCAAATCTTCAAATGCTTGTCCAAACCAGCCTGGGGACAACTTGACAGATAGTGCTTGTTTCATATATGTATCATTAATTTGATGGTGGCGCTAGTATGCCTTCTCCGTACGAGTACCACGAACAACGAAACGAAATAGTTTCAAGAGAAAAGCGTGTTTCGTTACGTGTGTTATGAACGCCGTCAATGCAGCAAGAACAACATTTAGAAAAAGAGTATTCCAAAATGTGGATAAAGAAAACAATTATTAGAGAATAAATTTATCCCTAACTGGAAACTGTCAGCAAGGTACATAAATCTTATTATAAATTTAACTGGAAGTCGTTGTTTTTTTTGGTTTTATTGTTGTGTGAAGTGTGTAATCGGTAAATCATTTGTGCTTTTTGCCCGAGAAATATGAATGAAAATCATTTTGGCCAATGAAAGTAAATCATAAAGCCTAACAATTCGTGAACATATGACATCTTGTTTCAAATTAATTAAGAACGTCAAGAATTCTAGAATGTTGTTTGGGAATATAAACGAAATATGTAGGATTTTCTACACAGTTAGCAAAATTTGTGCGCTTTCACCAGAATTCTGGCAGCAAACCGGTAGTGCCCGGTTTTAGCAAGAATGCTGCCAGGAATATACAATTATGTTCGACTCTTGCCAGAGTTTTGTTCGACTTTTGCAATAATTCTGTCTAAAAGATTTTGCGATGGTTTTGGTACGAATCCCTTCAGAATTCATTTCGCATATTACTCAGCTCCAGCCCGACAGAAAACTAATTGAACGGCGTCTACCGGAGAATTTCATGTTGGTTCGATTCTGAAGATTTTTGGAAATTTCAATATAAGTGGAAGTGGCTCGATTTTGAAACCCATCTTCTTGTATTTCTGAAAATCGATTTAGTTTTCTTGGATTATTTAGATCCAAAATGTAATCTATGTTTCTGTTAAGGTATGAACAGCTTCTAATTTGAACAGCGAAATAAATTTGGTGATAGAAATGCTTAAATTGTTCATTTTTTACAGATATAGAAAACAATAGATGGGATGCGCCTTTTTTAAATTTTGTTCCATTCGAGCCGCCATGACATCACCAAATCACCACAAAATTTGCTTATGAGTTCAATATATGGGAGCTGTCAAGTTGTCCCCGGGCTGGTCCAAACCGACCCTGACTTATTAGATACAAATGGAAAACGTCATTTTCCACAGTTTTCCGTCTACTTTCCGAAAAACAATACGCGGCCACAGAACACTCAGGTTGATTTTTTTTGTAGAACAGTGTAAGTTTACAAATTTAGAAGATATGCTAAGCATTTTCTCGTTTATGCAACTCTGCTCATAGCCTTGAAATTGCTACGTAGATTATTCCTCAAAAATTGGAATATTATTCAAGGGTTCAAATCTGTTCTGTGGTTCATAAATTTTAAACTAGTAGTGCGTAGCTGCTATCAACCAGTCTCAGATTCAAGCAGCTGACATAAATAACTTTTTGGACTCTGCACATTGTTATTCATATAATAAGGTTCAGCGTGAGGTCGAGAAAGAAATATTTACTCCGGGAAAACATGGGTATCTTTTTCTTAATTAGTTATGGAATTTGCATTTCGATTTGGTCTCATTAGAATCCGACACTAACTTAGTGATAGGACTAAGCTAGCGACGGATTGTCGCTAGCTTCAAAAACAAAAACGCTATTTGTGTCTGAGCAAACCTCTGGTCTTGCGTGATGTTCCGCAAGAAAAGAAGTTCTGCTTAAGCTGATGAGAATTATTGAAATTGTTCTTTTTCTTACATATTTTTTAAATTGAACAAATTAGTGAAATTCAGTACCCTGATATATGTATATTCACTTTTAATGCAAATAACATTAACCTATGTTATCATTTGACGAATCTGCATAGGAGAAAAGCCAAACAAAGGTCGTAGCAGCGGCTCAATTTAGGTTTTTTCTATTTACATCTCACAGATATAACTTACAGCCAGTACGCGATTCCGAACCGGTTTTGTCAAGTACTGATTTATGTCCTGTTTGCTGAATCTGAAGAAATGGCATGCAGTGAATCTTTTGTTGAATTTATATTACCTCAACGTACGGCAAATTGATGCCGCATACAACTCTCGAGCAAAGGGGTCATCACTCACCTAAAATGAAAACGAAAAATAAAATAATTAATTACTTTATAACGCCAAGAGATTTGTTGCATATCGTAGTGAAATGAAATCAGAAAAGTCACGCTTCTGAAGGTAATTCTAAATTACGTCGAAAGAGTTTGATATTTTCTTGAAAAGACAATGTGTTGATGACACAGAGATGTTATATTGAGAAACAAATCAGTGGCGACAGTGGCGCCACTCAGAGCGTTCTTGTTCATTTGTCAACAAAAACACCATGCTTTTTTTAAATAAATAAAGGGTGTTGCAATCAAAGATTCAAACAAGAATGAGTGTGAACCGGTTCAACTTTTTATTAGGAAAATCAGAACATGTTTCTTTTACAAGCTCAATTAATACAGAATAAAGAAAAAAATATTCACTAAAGCTTCCTTGGGGTGGACGCAGCGTAGTTGGTAAATCGATTGCCTTGTACGCAGCGCACCTGGGTTCGATTCCCGACCCCGTACATAGGGTTAGAAATTTTTCATAACAGATTTTTCTAACCCGAAGAGGCGAATGACCTTAAGGTTAAAACCTCTATAATCGAAAAAAATCTTCCTTTATAGCGAATGAGAATTACCGGGCTTTTGGTCTGACTCCTTCCATCAAGTTTTGCACAGCCTCCTTGGTCACTTTTCTCGTCACAGAATACCAGATTGCTTTGAGTTGCATATTACTGACAAAATCCGGTCAAAACAGAACGAAATAATTCTTGAGGAAAGGCGACAGCTAAATTTTCAGGCACTCCAGCAAATAAATTTGCTGGTTGATTGTCCCGATTGTAATGTAAATCGACATTTGACAAGCTAAGGGAACAGATAGCGTGCTACACGAGATATTTCTTTGCGGAATTTAACAGTTACATGTGTTTGAAAATCTCTGTAACTTTTTCTCTTCCAGTCAATGAACAATATTTCTGGCCAGAAAGCTGTTTCAAGTCTGCCTTGACGTAGGTTTCGTCATCCTGTTCCACGCAAACAAACTTCGTCAGCAACTTGGTGTACAGCTTATGCGATCGTTCTCTGGCCTACTTGGAGTCACCACCTTCTTGTTAGTTGACAGTCCGGCTCGTTTTTTAGCTCGATGCACAGTGCTAGATGACACTGCCGGTAACATCTCGGATGGAGTGGTTGGGCTTCCACCTGTAACAGCTGTCACTCTTTTCGATTTCTCCCCGATACAGTCTTCCTGGCTGTCACCAAATGTTTTCCGAACATATTTTGTTATGTTGTGGACAGTTGATTTGGCCACATTCGAAAATTTCGCCAACATGCCTCGGAAGTAGTTCGAATTTTCGCGATGCGCTAATGAAACTTTGGTCCTTTGCTCTACTTGCTTCGATGCCATTTTCACAAATGAAGAGCAGTTGTCGAAATCAGTAGGCATGAACCACACACGTACATCTTTAGAATGTGTACACACATATCTTTAGAATGAGGAGTGTGCAGATTTTTTCATTGAAAAAAATACAAGTTGAAAATTTTTCAATTCAATCAATTTTCGAACACCCTTTATTCATTCAATTTTGAGGAATGCGTGGTTCCAAAAATATATGTTTTATCAGTAAATTCATATTTAAACAAGGCTCCATTTAACAATATAAGAAATGTAAAGAGACGTCATTATGCAGTAAAATTATTTCTTACAGAAATTTAAAGCATCTCACTTTCATCCACATGAATGTCGACAGAAATTGCTATTGTCCTTTAATGTATTTATGTATGAACAAAGAAATATGGAAATCGGAAATTTCGATAAATTTGAAACCACTAGTCTTTTTGGATGCGATTACAATGGATCTTCAACCGACCATTATTTGTCGTGTAATGATAACAACATTTTCATCAATCTAGTTGCAAATTGCCCCACAATGCATTCGAGTTAAGTGTCATTTCCCTTTGAATCAAGCGGCAATTCAATTCAGTACACATTTTTTTCATTTTCCCTTTTCCGACACTCGCATACAGATACACACAATTACGCTCATTATCAGGGGTCTCTAACACCCTTTACGATTTCATGAATGTGCGGAATAAAATCGCAACCATCGCAACACTAATGTTGTTGTTGTTGTTATTGCTAGTGGTGGTGGTTCCGCATGCTGCTGGGTTGTATTATTTTTCTTTTGCTCTTGCACTTCAATACATATTGTGCTAGGTCGTTGTGATGGGCGCCGCCGCCACCGGGGTGCGATGGTGTGGGGGAGGGGAAGTACGGCCGCATCGGAGGTCAATGGCTTTCCCTTCGACGATGTAAACAACGCTCTCGTTTGTCCCACCGTCGAGCGTCGCCGTACCCGGGCGGCCGACCGACCGACCATGCAAACAAACTTGCTTGAAGGTATGCGAAAATACTTTGCCTTCTTTCTCCCAGATCCTCGGCTCTTCTTCTGCAGGGTAATTTATGCGTTCGTTATTGATGCCTTTATCCTACGGATGAGCTGTTGCAGTTTACTGCACTTTTACGACACTTATAAAAGTACAATCGCGGGTATGTTTGCAGGGGGGCAATTGCTTCGTAAAATGCGTGAAATTGAGAGTCAAAGTCCCCGATCAGTAACGCTTCTCGGCCATGATCCGTTAGGAACTTTCTTCGTGAGATTGAGGTTCAGTGATAGCAAGTAGAGGATGAGCTGTTGAAACGGAATTCCGTTTCATTTTGCAATAATACATTCAATCATCCAAGAGGACAGATCATAAATTATGTTACACTTTCAGAAGGGGGAGGGGGTTTTGATGAATTGTGACACTGTGCGACATGTGGAAGAGGAGAGTCGGCTGGAACGTGTCGTAACAGGCGCTCACTGAAGAAAAAAATAAAAGGTAATTCATTTCGTACTAGAGGAGGACTTTAGAGAAATTAATAAAAAAAAATGTGACGGAGCAATTTTAACGTGACATTTTTTAGGAATGGTCTCAAAACCACAGAAAAAACCTCCCCAAATTCGTGAATTTGGAATAATAAATTTTAACGTTCCATTACGAATGGGAATTGTAACTGTTTCCAGTTTTTCTTCCATTTCGCTTGTAAAATTATTTTTGAATTGATTTGATTTTGAGTTGTTTACGATTTCCGCAAAAATTCAGTCCGTGATCTAGTGATTTCAATCTTAGATTTAGGAATAATGTTTACGGTCTGACTATATGACGTGAACTGATTCATGATTCAGTACATTTTAACCATGATCTCGTTTCCGTGTTATCAAATTTCTTGATATTTGTTCGTGAACAATTTCACGAAATTCAGAATATTCATGGATATGATTCCTGATTCATATAATATTATAAACAATTGACTATTCATTCTCGTGAAATAGTTCACAAAACCATACATTTCCATTTTAATGACATAGTTGATATATAAGGGAAGTGTTCCCGGTGCTGTTCCACCATCTTTGTTCTACGCATTGGTTCAAATAGTAGTGCGGAAATGGCAACGATACTCAATTGCAACTATTCTTTCGAGTCTTCGTTGCGCTCAAAAGAAAGTATTGCACTAATCTTAGGTCATTTTTGATAATATTTTGGTTCTTAGGGGGAAAGTAAAGATGATGATGCCAATTTATACGCATCTCATTAATTGTAGGCTGCCTAATCAATGAAGTAGTGCGATACCCTCCCTAGTAGGACCAAAATAGGCTCTGTACCCTATTTGATATGTGTCCGACTTAGATGTATTGGATTTTTGAAACGTTGCATAATTCAGTGCATATTTCTGATCGATGGGTGCTCAGAAAATTCAGGAAAGAACCTAAGTTGTTAATCTGTATTGAATTTTCATCCCAAAATTATTTCACCAGGAAAACTACTTCTCATTACTTTTTTGTTTCAAAATGAATCAACGGAATTTTCCGTCGGAAAGTTGGGTATTTGCCACACCTATATAGAACTTAGCATTCGAAACGAGTTTTATGGACAGTAAACCAAACCAGGCCCACAATCGGAGAAACTCCCGGGTAAAATTTTGTGCTCAGTCTTAATATTTTCATAAACTGGACCTTGATTTATAGTATCTACTTCACGATCTATCCTGCGTGTTCGAGTATATGCAAATACTATTCTCCTCATGGTGTTTTTTTTTTTTCAGTGAAGTATGCTACAAGTTTTGGAATAATATTCATGGACTAATTTTGTGTTGGGGGTGGGCGTAGCGTAATTGGTAAATCGATTGCCTTGTACGCAGCGCACCTGGGTTCGAGTCCCGACCCCGCACATCGGGTTATAGAAATTTTTCATAAGAGATTTTTCTAATCCGAAGAGGCGAATGACCTATAATCGAAATAAAAAAAATAATTTTGTGTTCATGAAATAGGTTATAGTTGTGTCCAGCTGTTGGCGAAAAGTCATAGGATCAAGCAGCAGTTCATAAAACTGCTAGGATCACGAGTATCGTTATCCATTGTCACTGAATCACTTTCCGGTTGAAAAGGGGAGCTGGAGCACATGCCTCCACGTGTGTCTCGCTCGAGACGCCAGTAACGACAACGTAAATAGACTTTATAAAACCTATGATAAAGCTCTTGATATCATAAACATGAGTCACACAATTCCGCGTGTCAAATTCTATAATAAGCTCAAGAGTGATATATCACAATAACGCACCAGGAAATTGCGGAAACCGTGAAAAAGATCTTGAAAACGTGCGACCGAAAAACATTACAACGCATGAAAGATCCGAAAATGAGCATGTGAATAAAATATCTTAATATCGCAATAAATACGAACATCTTGACAATACTCTTGATATCATGAACATGAGTTATATTACTCCTTTGGAAAAAAATCGAAAGTAAACTTATAAATGAATGAATAAAATATCACGAGATCGTCCATAAAAATTACGTAATTCGCAACTAATCTCATAAAATTCAAATCATCGTTTAATTATTAACTCCTTTAGACGAAATAGCTTGAGCGTGTACCCCTGGTTGCTACTCCGTTATTGGTCGTTAGAGGTGGAGTCGGTTGGTTGATGTTCAGAAAAATGTCATTGCATAATTATAACGCCACTTTCACACCACTACACTCAACAATCCTATTCAACTGCGCAAGCAGCTTTTCTGCTTACTATACGTTCGGTCATTTCAATTCACACCATAGCAAAGCTATGCCTCGTGGAAAAAAGCTTACAGACATTGAAAAAGGTCGAATTCTTGCTTTTCGTCAGGAAAATGTTGGAATTCGGGAGATTTCACGCAGACTCGGAAGAAGTCATCGAGTTATTCAAAAATTTTTGAAAGATCCATCGAAATACGGTACAAAGCAACGATCTGGTAGAAAACGAATCATCAGCAAACGTGATCAATCAATAATTTTGCGAGAAGCGAGTAATTCTACAAAGAGCTTGAATGATATAAAGAGCACTACCGGTGTAAAAGCATCAAAATCAACAATTTGGAGGGTCCTAAATCGTAGTGATAATATCAAATTTGCAAAAAAGAAGATGGCACCAAGACTACTTAAGCGTCATATATGCACGAGTTGAGTTCGCTCGTGTGAATATGGACCGCAATTGGAAAATGGTAATACCAATTCCCAATACCACATAATAATCGTGTATTCACTTCAAAATTCCTCTAGGTAATATTTTCAGATGAGAAGAAGTGGAATCTTGATGGTCCAGATGGATTTCGTGGATATTGGAGGGATCTTCGAAAGGAGCCGCAATATTTTTCAAAGCGGAACTTTGGTGGTGGAAGTGTAATGGTGTGGGGAGCATTTTCGGCACAAAGGTGTCTTGAGCTACAGTTCACAACAAGTCGATTGAATAGTCAAGAGTATATAAATGTCCTTCAGCAAAATCTTGTGCCGTATTTGCGACGAAACCGGCAGAAAAATATGGTGTTTCAGCAAGATAACGCCTGAATCCATGTTAGTCGTGAGACGATGGCTTGGTTTTCAAGTAATAAAATTGAGGTTATGGATTGGCCAGCATGCTTCCCGACCTCAATCCAATTGAAAACCTCTGGGGAATCATGGTCCGACGTGTCTACAAAGATAATCGGCACTTCGAGACTGTTGACGAGCTTAAATCAGCAATTCTAGAGACTTGGAACTCTATTGACAAAAAAATGTTGCAAACGTTGGTAGAAAGTATGAAAAATCGCATCTTTGAAGTAATCCAAAAGGGAGGCAAGCAGCTGGATAAATGAAATTTTTGTTTGATGTGATAATCTTTTCACTTTGTTAGTAGCGTTATGTTTATGAAACAACTAAATAAATATGTTTTCTCGAAATTTCTTCTTAAAGGGATCGTATATTAATTTTTTACCCGCTGTACAATTAGACTCTTAGAGTGTTAGTAAACTACTTTAAGTAAATTAGCTTTCTCACTTTTTTAATGGATATACCATGAGATAGGTTTATGGCGTTATTAATATGAAACGCACTGTACTAGCAATTGCTCTCGCACGTACTTAATTATTATTAAAGGCGAACAAGTTTGTTACGAATAGATTAGAATATGGATAATAATTAATGTACTAATTTAGTATAAAAAATTAAAACGTCAAAAAAATGCAGAAATCAAAGAGCAGACTCCAGTTTTTGTTGCTCCTTGCGAGAAGGGAGCGGGAGCGCAGTGAGGTATTTCTTGGCTTTTGCCATCGAATGCCACGCGGCCTCTAAGCTGGGTTTGTCCGGAGCAAGATAATAGTGAGATTAACCTCCCAGTGGACACCACTCCCTTCAACGTACCTCAAAACATATACACTATTAGCAAACATTGAGTCTGGGAAAAATTTTTTGCGTAAACTAGTTTTGTGGAATGACAAAGCCCTGGGGAAGGTTCATGTGGCTAAATCGTGTTGTCGATAAATCACCATGCAAAAAATGCATCTGTTTTTCGAACGACAAGTTTAGTGTTTAATATCGGTGAAAGGCCATGCTGGTGCTGCTTCTCAGAAAGAATGTTGATAAAAACTGAAGCAAAACCCTCCTTAATATTCAAGAAAACTGATACCATATACTCTTTGGTGGCATAGACCAGATGAATTTCTGTTGAGAGCAACGCAAGGAAATCGTACGTCCCTTTGCCGTGGCGGAAGCCAAATTGTGCATTTGAGAGTAAGCAATTTGCTTCGATTCAATCATTTTGTTGGAAAACTTCCGGATACAGAACAGCATTGCAATCGGTCAATATGAGTTGCGGTCGGAGGCTGGTTTTCCTGGTTTTTGGATGGCGATGACACTCACTTGTCTCTAGCGATGTGGAACAATATTACCCTCAAGAAACTTATTAAATCAACAGGCGTCTCTGTCTGGCAGATTCTTCTTCAATAAGTTGAATTTGATGCTGTCTGGCCCTGGAGCTTTTTTGTTTCATGATAAGAGAGCAAGTGAGAACTCCACCATCGAAAAAGGTGTTTTGTTCGCGGTATCGTGAGGAAACGTGGCGCGGTAGATCTTCTGTGCCGGGGCTGAATCCGAACAGACCTTCTCGGCAAAATTGTATATCCATCGGTTTGAATATACAACGATGCTTAGGTGAGGAAATGTTTCATGTTTTCCTTTAGCTTTAAGGTGCACCAGACGATGTTCCCTCCTGGGGTTCTTCAGAGTCGCATTCGTCAATAGACACGTTAGTATATATCTTTGTATAGACCGCTGGCGTAACTATTCCCATCATTTCTGCGAAAGATCGCTAAGAGCGTCCCTGAAGGAAGCGTTGTTTGTACGCGGGACTTGTCGAGAGATTACGTGAACATCCTCCATAGTAGAGACACTTTTCATCATCCCTTCCACAAGAATCATTCACGTGATTCCCATCGCGTTTCCCACCACGAATCTTATTGCTACAATGGGAGTCTGTGTGCACAAGTTGTTTAGTAGTAGTAGTAGTTTAGTTTGTAGTTCATGACCCGTGGTTCAAAAAGGCAACAGGTAGATGAACCTTGTTGAAGAGCAAAGGTCACCCGATAGGAGTTTGAGTTCACAGAGATCCTCTTCTTGGCAGCTGCGACTGATGCTGAGTGCAATCGTTTGAAGTCCAGTATCTTCAATGGTTGAAGCATATGGTCAGCCAACCCTGTGCGTCAGCAGATCCGTGTAATTCAAATTCGTATCGGAGACGACCCCGTCAATTTCAACCCGATTATCTAGTACATATACTCCTTCGTAAAAACCCCGTAACCAGCAATATCATTTTCCAGCTTCAAACTATTTACCGCCACTTGATGCTTATCAGGGCGAATCTTAGATATTTCTGTTGCGGCCGAATATCGTTCCGTCAGTTCTCGAGAAATCTGTAATAAATTCAAACACTTTTTGGTTTTGGTCCGGAAAAAGATCACAAGGGGCCCTGTTGAGAAGCATGGATATAGTCGATTTTATTTCGACATCCATATCACATTGAGGCGCATCATTGTCAGGGGAAGTCATTTTGAACGGGCCTATTGCCCAATGAACGTTAGAAGGAGAACCAAGGAAGAGGAAGGTAATAAAATAGCGTGTTTCCCATGTTATGAGCTGCCCGGATATCGTTATAAAAGATAAGTATCTTTTATAACGATATCCTGGCAGTTCATAACATGAGAAACACTGCCACTGTTCTGCTGGTCGGATAACGATTAATGCGTTTCAAAACATCGTAGAGGTCAGATTTGATAATCTTGAAAGCGGATTAGCTAGCTTTGCTTTATAGCGTTATACTGCACGGACTGGAAAACACGCTTACACGCTCCGAGAGTCACTATGCGAATGTCCGATGGATTTTTGTTGATACTCAATGAGTTTGGATTTCCAACCTACGTGTTTGCTGGCGTTTGCAAATATTGATTACTGGACTTTGTATCGGGATACTTTTAGACTTAAAGCAACAATAATAACCTTCAGTCTCCCTTCTCAACTAGCACAGAGCAGAAGCACAAAAAATCGCTTCGCTTTAGGTATCAGTGAAGCAACAATTTACCTATCGCGGACTAGTTATGTTGCTATTGGCTTTTCAAAATATTCCGTAAGACCAGCTATTCGGGAAGTGGAACAATCATTAAAAGTGCAGATGGAGCTCAATCTGACAGAAGTTCACACCGTTCAACTGCATCATATTTCACATCAAGTGCTAATTATGTTCAAGAACATTGCCCAAGTGGAGTCATTCGTTTCGCGAAACAATATGCAGCACACCGCTGAATGTGGCAACGTTAAAATCAGCATCCCCGTGTATATTGGCGATGATGCTATAGAAGTTCGCTTACATTACTTATCTCCGCGCACCCCTGACATCGTGATTAAAAGACACATGTCAAGATATGGAGAAGTGGATTCCGTCACAGTTGATACTTCGTAGCTGTTGTGCTATCTTATGACAAACGCCATTTTGGGGTAAACTGAGTTGGATATGCCACATTACTCGTCTAACGAATCTCTACAAGATGGCGTTCCCAGAATTTTGAAATTTTGCTTGGTTACTGAAATATAACGAGAAAAGTTATTAGAAATTGTGAGTTTTTTGCCTCGAATCATTATATCTTGGGATTGGCTCAACTTATAATGAAGTTTTAGTTGCTTTTATGTGTAAAAATGTCATAGGAACACAATGGCATAATAATTTACAAACCAAAAATACATGTATTGGGAGAAAAACGCAGTTTTAGCTTTAAACTGAAAATATTGCGTATTTGGCAACACTGTAACCAAAAATAACTATTTTTTCTAGATTCCCTGACTCATTTCCTTCGAAATGCATCTAACTGATTGTTTATAAACCTAATTAAACCAAAGATATGAATAAAAGTTCATAATTGGAGATGTTTTTCTATGGAAAATTTTTCATGCACGATTATGACACGTCATACAATTTTTTTCATCAATACACACCTATGACACGTGTGAGTGCGACTTTTGTTTACATTTTTAGTGACAACTCGCAACATAGTTAACCGATCTTCGTAATATTCGAGAGATTAATGCAGAATAGGTAGAAGCATCAATTGTCTTCTCTGAATTGTTTCTACCATTTATAAGTTTCATGATATTCAATCTCAAACTTTAAAAATCGTTTTTCTCGAAATGTGCAAAATGGTGCTTGTCATAAGATAGCACAACAGCGACGGCTTGCAGGAACTTGTTCCCGGATATTTCAAATGATGTTCATGTGGTGAGAATGCAACCGATCAAACCAATCCCTGCATACGTGACTGATATATGCAGATTCTGTAATGAAACACTACATCACGGAAAATCTTGTGCAGAAGCAGCTAAGAAAAATCCGTCTACTACAATAAGAAAACAGCACGCAATCATCTTATGCTAAACCACAAACCGCTGCAAACTCAGTATCTACGAATCTGACAGGAACAAATATTCGCTCAATAACATCTATGCCCAATATCTCCAAATCAACAACCAGTACCACCAACAAAGAAGCAAACGCCGAAGAGGACAGATTCACAATAACGATCAATAAGAACAAGTAACGAACAAGAACAATCGACCTTGAACATCATGAAAGCAATATCGATCACGAAATGGATGCGAACGATAGCGTGAGTGAAGGCATTGATTGATCCACAGTCCAGTGCACCGAACAACGCAGCTGCACCACCATGAAAGAAGATCTCAACACGCAGCAGTAAACTGCGTCAACAAGACCCAACGATGGCAGTCAGATGTAATTTTCAAAAAAACATAAGATCCACGGTCCAGTTATGCTAGCGCGTTGAGCCGTGTCAAATAAAAAAAGTAACTGCAATTCTGAGTTACTGTATGCGGATCAAGTCAAACACGTTGGAGTTGTTATGAATTGTCAACTGAACTAGTTTACCCGAACGCGAATAAATCAATTGGATTTATATGACAATTGTACGTACAATGAAGATCCCACCGAAGCTCAGCCGACGGCGAAGATGGCACTCATGGCGATGATTGGAGTACCTAATATTGCAATTGTCGCTAAGTTAGTGTCGGATTCTGATGAGTCGAGGTCGAAACTGAAATTTCATAACTAATTTAGTTATATGTTTTGTACTCTTCACGCAGAAAAGATGGTTTTAAACAATTTTCTTCTTGATGGAGAGAAAATAGTTTTTATCTAAATTGTTTTCCACTAAGAAGAAATATAGCATATTGCATCTTTCCAGTCAAAAAAATGCGGACGAACATGGTCAGGCGATTTAAACAGTTTGACGTTTCACTAAACTCGCCTGTGCTAATTTCCCCTAGGAACAAATGCAATTTGCTAATGCGATTTAAAGGCAATTTCATTACTTAGCCAAATTTTCTGGCGGCTGAAATGGACTTGGTTGTTTTTTTACGTTTTACAAATATGGCGGTTCATGTTTGGCTTAAGCTTAAAATTGTTTTTTAAACAATTGGCGTGTTCTCGCTTGTATTTTGTTTGTATAGTGCACTTCATTTAGCCAACGAATGTGGGAAATTGTGGAATCGTGTGTAAGTATAGTGGAACAAGATCTCTGACCTAAGATCTTAATGAAAGTCAGATTGTGGTAAGTTTTGGTGTGCAATACCAATTTCACCATTGATTCTCCCTATAATTTGGTAGTGATTACCTAGTATACTGATAAGTTTATGTAAGTAGATAACGAATCCGAAAATAAGTTTTATTTGTAATTTTCATATTAGGCAATTAAGGGCGATTAAATGGCGCTTTTCCTGTGCGATTTGAGGGCGATTTAAGGGAGGGTAGAGCACCAAAAAAATGACGGTGGCAAATCGCCAAAATGTTGCATTTGAAGTAGCCCGCTAATTGCCAACAATTTGCTGGCAAACTGAAGGGCAATAGGGATCTTTAATTGGGAAAAATTGTGTCAGTTTTTCATATGTACTGATAGCGAGTGTCCTTACGAGTATACTCATATCATTTTTAAACCTTAAATATTTTTTTCAGATTTTTAATTTAAAAATTAAATTTTGCAAAAAAAAAATCAAATCAAATTCAGCTAGCAAACTGACAGTTGTCCTACTAAATGCACCCTCATTCAGAACTACTCAAAATTTTAGTTCCGAGTACTTAAAATCAAAAATCGAGACAAACTGCCAAAAAATGAGTTTTGAGATGAGTGAAATTAACTCATCTCTTGAGTAACCGTTAAGTTTTAAAGTTTTAGGTGAAAAAATTACTTTGAACAAGTGACTAAAGTTGGGTGTCGACCAGAACTTAAAAAAGACCTTGCTATGAAGAGGAAGGCACGGAAACATTCAGGAAAATCAATCGTAAGTTTCGCCAAGTTTTATTTTTGCTTTAACCTAATTTCTTTTGATTTTTTTTCAGATTCAGCCGTTACTAAAAGATTATAATCAGCATGGTATTTAGGAAGAGAAAAGCTTCCGGAATATATGGACCGAGATCCAGACATCGTGTTAACGCCGGGAGGTACAGGTAAATAACATTTTAAATTCCGTTGAATTTTCATATAGCTATATTCTAAATATGGAGTGGTTATTTCTCATATTTTGTTTTTGAGTAAAAAGTACTCAAATTTTGACACGTTCAACTTTAACTCAAAACTGAGGAAGCGAGAAAAACTCTCCTTTTGACTATGTGCACTTTTTATGAAATTGGGTGGCTGGCCACTCACTTTTGAGTTATGTTGGATGAGCGTGTGACGTATCTGCAAATATCTCGTTCGCCTCATTGTTAACAGGGACAACACCCCACACAGCATGATCTGGTACTTTTGCAATCCGCTAGCAGTCTGCCATCCCAAATTTCATCTGCAAACTATGGTAGATCTGATGAGACAACCTATAGAATCGTGCAAGTCGCATGGGTTTGGATGTGTTATTGTCCTAAAAGGAAACAAACTAAAAAATGTTTTTTTCAATAGTTTCGGGTTTAAAAATAGAAAAAGGATTGAGATATTTCCAGCATCAGAAAATGCCTTAACCCGCGCACCCCAAAGATACCTATTAGCGCATCCGAGTTAGCAAATAGCCCCCCGTTAGCCAGCAACTTGCCCTTTTTGACTGGGTTGCATTGGCCTGCTAAGCCAAGCCAATCACGCTTGACTAGGGATTTGCTCAAGAACACAAATTGTGTCTTCGTTTTTTGAACTAGCGTCAATCTGACGCCAGCTTAATCCTGTCACTAAGTTAGTTTCGGATTCTGACGAGATGAAGTCGAATCGCAAATTTCATAACTGTTTTTATAAGCTGCTTTCTATGATATTTTCCATTGTCCCGATTATTCCAATATCCTTTGATCGAAGTAGCCATTAAACGGTTCAAAACTAATAATTTGGGTGTGCCTTCCATTTACTACTTGCTATCTCCGTTACAGACTTTACTATTGAACAGGTGGTGGCTTCCAAATACCCAACTGGTCTACTGTGCAAAGGGACTCTTTCTTACTCATCAGTTTGCGGTGTTAAAGTTTAGTGTTATGATTTATGGTTGTAGAAAAATGCCGTCTCCATCGAGCGAGTAGGTATACGACCAAGGGAGCTTCAACACGCTCCGGGTCGTAAATCGGTTCATAAACCTAGATTTTCGCACGTTTTTAGTTCGAGCAGCAAGGCAGGCACAATTTATGTGCGTGTGTTGATAATGCTGTGTTGACCTAGTTCTGTGCGCTGGATGAGTGGATGAAATTTTGCGCAACTTTACTGACGTTGAAGTTTTGTGGGATAAGTAAAAATGTTTATAAAATCATTAAGTCTTCGATTGTCTACTTACATAATAAATTTGTTGTTAAGTTAATGGTATTCGATTCTAAGAACCGAACTGGTCAGTAAATCGTGAAGAACATCTGTTGGACAATTAAGACTTCCTTCGATACTGGTATTGCATAAAAATGTTTAAAATCAATTAAAGCTCCCTTGGTTGCTGTGGGAACATTTCCACGCGCTTTTGTACCAAGAGTATTTATTCAACGTCTACCAGATCCATTCAATGACATAATCCATTTTAATCTATTATTTCTTTTCAGTTGAACGAGCTGCCGGAAACGAACCGCCCGCTCCGGAGTTGCCATATTTTCCCAGCCCAGCTAGGCAACCACGCGGTACGACCTTCAATTGGCATGATAGATAACCGAAACCGAACCAGCAGCTGGAGAGCCTCCTCGAAGCAGCTGAAAAACCTCAATTTGCACTTGACCCACAGACAGACAGACAGACAGACTGACAGAGTCCGACAGGTAGACAAACACCGACCCATAAAAACCAACCCGAGCTGAGCTGTTGTCAAGTGTCTCTCAGTCTATTTCAACTATATGTATTTCAGCGCAGATCACCAATGCGGAGTGTCAGATCGGAGCCTCCGAAAAAAAGCACCCGAACAAACCAACATCACCAAAAAAGCCCACGAAGTAAATGAACAAAACTCAGCCCGCGGAACCTCATTCGCTGACCGACTGACAACCGCTCAACCGGTACGCACTTGGATTGGACCGAGCAGCGGCACTAGGAAATCTAGGTCAAAGACAAGGTTATTTAGTGGCATTATTAAATGGTGCTCTTGCGCGCGCTCGCTTAGCCGTCCGTGGGCTTCCAACCGTGTGTGTACCCGACGTAGCCTGCCGTGCGCGTATGTGTTGTCTTGATAGATTTTTTATTGCCTTTAATTTGTTCACTTTCAGCTTCTCCCAAAAGCTACGCGTACGGATCCCACCTTTCTCCGCCGGAGCGAGAAGGTTTCACGGTTTGTTTTGATTTTCTTTTCGCTTGAGGTTTCAGTTGGGTCCCCTTTTATTTTCCTGTTCGATTCCATCTACTGATACTGGCGCGTTTATCAAGAAGTAATTTGTTTATAACAAGGATGATTCATGTGAATAGTGTAATGTGTTTGCCGGTTAAGTAGTACCGGAATGCTCTTATGCTTTGGGCAGGTTTCGCTTTTCAGTTGAAATTTGAACGAGCTACAATAGGCTGGTGAATGGGGCTACTTGTAGGTTTCTTGTACACATTCATGCGGTTCAGCGTACAGGAAGACTGGAGCCATTTTAACAGTTAGTAAAACGTGTGAAAGTTGTTGGAAACCGATTAGAATGGAGCTTGAAAGCTGTTGGACTTGTAGAAAATGTTGTTTAGAAAGTACCAGATAACCCGCGATAAATACACTTATTATAAAGCTGTGACCTTTCGTCATAGTTCTAATTTTGCCTCTTTCAAACTCTTGTCAAAATCCGAAAAATCAGTGCTGTAGTGAAACAATGCTTATATTAATACAGTCCCTGGCTACATTATTATATTAAAGAGGAATCAAAACATTCAGCTATTTTAACTAAAAAACTCGTTCATTGCAGATTAAGTTAAACAAGCAAAACAAACAGTTTTATTACATATTTGATTGGCGACATATCATGTGCTTTGCCAATTCTTGCCAATTGTATTTTTGCCGCAAATCAAAAAAGTTTTATAGAATTTCACTAAGCAATGTTAAAGAATCACCAAAGAATTTTCTTTGAACAAATGCAACGCTTACTTATTGCTAAATTGCGATGTAATGTGTATTTATGTGAACTTTAATTTTTAGTAGGTTATTGTACGTTGACGTGTTTCACACTGCTGCCATCTTTGTACATGGTAAATCTTCAAAGAACTATAAAAAAATTCCTAGGAAAAAATAGGAGTTCTGTTGAGTAATAGCTCAGAAAAAGTACGAAAAAATTGAAGTTTCCTCTTCGTATTTTGCGTACAGTAAGGGACTATAGGTTTGCAAAGCAGTATCATTGTGCAACATGAGGCAAAACTATGTCGCCATTCACCTCTGATACAGAACTCTTATCTGTTACTTCCCTGCAGTGCCAACTGGGGTACAAACCACCTTATGCCGTTTTTGTTTGAACCCGGAGCTGTAACTGGTTCTAGTTTTAATCACGGTCAGTTTATACATTTTGGTATCAATTGGGGTTAGAGCTAGACTCTGTTGTGTTTTGAGCGGAAGCGACATTTGTGAAGATCGGATATGATCTATGGTCGTATGCTGCCAAGGAAGGGGAACAAACAAAGTATACGTGCAATTGAAGAAAGACTTCAAGTTTAAAGAATGCATAGTTTTACATAGACATGTGAATACAACAGGACTTTCACTCCGGTAAGATAAAGTTTATTCGTGAATAAGGAGGACGCGGAAAAATATCTTTATTGCGCAGCTTGCTCTTTGCTCATATAAGAAGTTTCTCTGACTTGGTAAGGCAGTTTCGGTTAAAATCTTTTTGGGAATAACGTCCCTACCAGAGCCCCAGGGCTTATTCGTTGCTCACAGATTGAACAGAGGACGAAATACACCAAGGGAAAATTGAGTAGAATTAACACATAATTCAGAGAAACTCTAACCAATTTTCGCTCAATTTCGTAGTAGTTATATATGCTGGTTTTAACGAATAATGCGGAAACTAATTTTGAGAAATTTTTCCAAAACCACAAATCTAAGTCATTAATTTGAAGCCCCTTAAAAAAATCAGTATCGCGAAATGTAAAAAAAAAATCTGCAGATTTGTCTGTAATATTATTCAAAATCAGGTATTAGAAGGGGACTAACGGAGTATTTTTTTCTTGGAAAGCTTTGTGAAATCAGTTGAGGCTAGGGGCTTGAAGACGATGAACGGAAGATTTTATTCGGAGTCTGTGAGTACAGATCGATTTACGACCAGACGTTTTATTAGAGATTTTAACCCATCTCTAGCATACAACAACCCGAAGAAATTATGGTTGGAAACTTGTAGAAAACACGGAAAACCCGATTTACAAAATATTCAGCCGAAGCTCGTTCGTGTTTAACTGTAGCTCATTTTATGTGAATTCCAGCCGCAAATATAGAACTGTATATTCGTGAAATCAGATTAAGTACGAATTTAAGAAATGTTTAGTCGTTACAGATGTCTCGACATTTCGCACAGATAAGCTCAAAATTGTTATATCCTATCTAAAACAAGTAAATTACTTTAATGACTACTGCGTCTACATGCCCGATCAAATAGTTGAGATTGACGGTGTGGTCACCGATTTGATATAGTTATACGTGGATCTACCGAGGTTCGGGGTTGACTGTATCAACGACCTCTTATTTCAGTGAGTGAAGATTTTGAAGGGCAATCGCACGGAGCGAGACAAAATGGTATCAAATTAGTATCGGATGACCGTTGGCGAGCTGCTTTGCCTTGTTACGTCTTCTTTCTCTGCCTGTTCCCCATAAAATTCCACACGAAAATCCACGTGAAATTCCGCATGAAATTCCACGTGAAACACCGTGTGAAATTTCACGTGAAATTCCGTCTGAATTTCCACGTGAAATTCCACATGAAATACCGCGTGAAATTCCGCTTGAAATTTCATATGCAATCTGCGGGATATCCCTCGTGAAATTCTACGTGAAATTCCGTCTGAAATTTCGCGTGAAAGTCCAAGCAAAATTCTACGAGATATTCCGCGTGAAAATTCCATGAAAATTCCGCGTGAAATTGCTCGTGAAATTGCGCACGAAATTTTACATGAAGTTCCTCCAGAAAAACGGTATGATATTCCGCATGATATTCAGCGTGAAATTTAACGTGAAACTCCGCCTGAAATTCGACGTGACATTCCAGATGAAATTCTGCCTGTTATTCCACTTGACATTCCACGTGAAATCGTGCGTTATTACGCGTGTTACGAAATTACGCGTGATATTCCGTGTGAAATTCCGCGTGAAGTTCATGCGAAGTTAGAATAGAATTTCACGCGGAATTTACGTGGAATTTCGTGCGAATTTCGCGCATAACGTTACGCGGAATGGCACGTGGAATTTTAGGGTGAATTTTACGTGGAATTTCGGGCGGATCTTTCCGTGAAATGTCATGCCGAATTTAAGGTGAAATTTCACGTGGAATCTCACGGATTTATAAGGAATTTCACTCGGAATTTCGCGCGGAATATCGTGCGGATTGTCGCGCGGAATTTAACGCAGTCTTTTGCTTATGATGTCACGCGACATTTCCCGTTGAATTTCACGAGGAATTTCTGGATTTCGCAGGACCTAATGCGGGTTTTTACGTTAAATTGCATGCAGAATTTCACGTGGAAGTTTGCGCCGTCTTTTTCGTGTCATTTCACGCGACAGTCTCCGCGAAAATTCACCTGGAATTTCTACATTTCGCGTGGAATTTGGCAGGATCTTATGCGGGTTTTTACGTTAAATTTTATGCACTATTTCACGTGGAATCTTCCGTGGAAATTCACGTATAATATCGCGCGGAATACCACTTGGAATTTCAGATGGAATCTCACACGGATTTCTACGCAGAATTTCCTGTGGAACTTCGTGCGGGATGTCACGTGGAATTCCACGTGAAAGTTCACTCGGAATATCAAGAGAAATTTCACGCGGAATTTCACGAGGAACTTCATGCGGAATCTGAAATATCACGTGGAATTTTAGATACGTGAAGTACCGCGTGAAATTCCAGGTGAAGCTCCACATGAAATTTTACGTGAAATTCCGCGTAATTTCACGTGAATTTTCGCATAAAATCCCACATGAGATTCCGCGTGAGATTCCACGTGAATTTCTACGTTAAACTCTATCGGAAATTCTACGTAAAATTCCTCGTGTAATCTCACGCGTAATTCCACATCACATTCCGCTTTATATTCCGGATGAATCTCCGCTTAAAATTACACGTGTAATTCCGCGTGAAATTCCAGGCAGAATTCTACGTAAAATTCCGCGCGAAATTTCACGTGAACCTTCGCGTGAAATTTCACGTAAAATTCCGCGCGATATTCCACCTGAAATTCTACATGAAATTTCGCCTAAAATTCCACTTTAATTCTGCCTGAAATTCCGCGCGAAATTGCATGTAAAATTCAACCTGAAATTTCGCATGAAATTGAAATTTTGGTCGCGAACGAAATTCCACGTGACATTCCGCAAAAAATTCCTGCCTGAAGTTACATGTGAAATTCCGTGGAAAATCCATGTAAAATTGGACTTGTAATTCCACGTGAAATTGCACATGAACTTTTGCATGAAATTCCACGTGAAATTCTACGTGAAAATTTAAAAAAATTCTAGCGGAATTTAACGTGGAATTTCTCGAAGACTCATGGATTTTCATTGAAATTTTACGCGGAATTTTGCGTGAACTAACGCGTGGAATTTCACACGGAATGAAATGCGGAATTTCATTTCCGTTCGCACATAAAAGTTTAATTTCGCGAGCAAATTTAGGCAGAATTTTACGTGAATTTTAACGTTGAATTTTACGTTTAATCTGACGCGAAAATTCACGCCTTGTGCCACGCGAAATTTAACATGGAATTTATCGTGGAATTCCACATGAAATTTCACTCGGAATTTTAAATTGACTTTCCCCGGAGTTTTACGTGGAATTTCACGCAAAATTTCACGTAGAATTTCGCTCGGAATTTCAGATGGAATTTCACTTTGAATTCCATGCGAAAGTTCGCAAGTAATTTACGCACAATTACAAATAAAACGTTGGAAATTCCACCCAACCAAAATTTTACGTGGGATTTTACGTGGTATTTTGAGCGGTATTTTACGTGAGATTTCGCGTGGGATTTCAGATGAAATTTTCGGTGGAATTCCACGCGGAGTTTTACGTTAAATATCACGCGGAATTTCACATGCATTTTTGCGTAGCATTTCAAGTGGCATTGCGCGAGGATTTCCACGTAGTATTTTACCTCGGATTTAACATGGAATTTTTCGTGGGACATCACGCTGAACTCCATGCACGCTGTATTTGACGTGGAATTTCATGCGAAATTTCACTTGAATTTTACGGGGATTTAATGTGGATTTTTTTCTGGAATTTGACTGGAATTTCATGAGGAGTTATGCAAATATCCAAGTTAAATTTTATGTGTGATTTCCTGTGTTATTTCTTGTGGAATTTCATGCGAAATTTCATAGGAAATCTCACGTAGGATTTCAAGTGGAGTTTCAAAAATTCAAAAAGAAAAGGTACGCGTGAAATTCTACATAAAATTCTGCGTGAAATTTCATCTGAAATTCTAATTCAATTCTCCCTAAAATTTTGCTCGAAATTCCACGTAAATATTAACGTGAAAATTACGCGTAAAATTCAAATTTTGACTGTGAAATAAAGTAAAAATCTTCGTGTTATTCCGCGAGAAATGACACGTGCAAATCCAGGTAAATTCTGCGTGAAATTACACGTGAAATTCCGTGAAAAATCTATGGAGAATTGCGCATAAAATTTTGCGTTAAATTCCACGTGAAGTTTTACGTGAAAATCCATGGTAAATTCACGTAAAATTCCATTTGGAATTTAACGCGAAATTTCGTACACTTTAGCGTCTGGAATTTCATTTCCGTTCACATTCAAAATTTAAATTTCTCAAGCGATATCTGGCGGAATTTCACATGGATTTTCACGTTGAATTTTAGGAACAATTTCACGTGGAAATTCATGCTTAGTTTCACATGGAATTTTAAGTGGAAGTTATCGTGGAATTTCAAAAGGAATTTCGCATGATATTTCACTCGGAATTTTAAATTGGCTTTCCGTGGAATTTCACGTTGCATTTCACGTGGAATTTCACTCGGTATTTCATGCGAAAGATCGCAAGTAATTTCACGCACATTTCCAATCAATACTTCACCTGTGAAATTCTACCCAAGCAAAATTTAACGTGGTATTTTGACTGATATTTTAGGGGGATTTTACGTGAGATTTCAGGTGAAATTTCACGTGTAATATTACGCGGAATTTCGAGTAGTATTTCAGGTGGATTTCCACATGGAATTCTATTGAATTTTACCTCGGCTTTCACATGTAATTTTTCGCAGGATTTCACGTCGAATTCTACGTGGAATTTTTTACTTTGAATTTTTACAAGTAAAATTTCAAGGGAAATATCACGTAGGATTTCATGTGGAATTTCACGACAAATTTTATGAGGTATTGCGCTGAAATCTAAGCAGAATTTCACGTGGACCTTAATCTCACGAAAAATTCAAGTGGAATTTTGCGTAAGATTCAAACATATTTTCCACAAAATGGCAAAGAAAAACGTTCATCCTGTGCAGTACAACAGATACTACAAACATTCAAAAGCTTATACAAATTTTCTCCCGAAATTTTGAAAAGAGGCCCCTATATTGAAAGGTAAGTCGTAAGTTACGACAAACACATCGAAAGACACTTTATCTACAAAGGTACATAGAAAAGTAAAAAAATATATGCATAGAAAATATTGAAAACATTGAGAAAACCGTTTATATATGAACATTTTTCTCAAAATTGTACGTTGGCCGTAAATCGACTTTGCGCAACCTCTAGATGATTTTCATAAACCAACTTTGCGGAACCTGCATACAGTGGCAGTATTAGGCATAACTGAATGCGAATAAAACGGCATTAAAGAATTATCCATTATCTGTGCAAAAATGGATAATAATATAGAATACAGCAGCATTTCTGCGGTTTACATAAAAAACATAAAACAGCAATTGATAGTTTTGCCTGTTCCGAGTACCAATCAGGAAGCTGCCTATAAATACCATAACAAAGATCGGCGCCCGCCCAAGTGGCACGTTTTATCCGCGACAGCTTGTTCCGCGTGGCTTCCGTCTCCTGCCCGGCACATTCACAGCTGGAAGACCTGCTGGCTGGTAGCAGGCAGAACAGAATTTGCACAGATCGTCTGAACAAATGAAAAAAAAAACTAAAACAACTCACCGGCAAATGGGAAGTAGGAAACCGCTCTGCCATACCGTTCACGAGCAGCTGATTTGATTGCCGTCGTCGTCGTTGTCGCGGATCGCCGAGCGCACAAATGAGCGTGAAATGGAGATTTGATGGCGACAGCTATTAAAAACCTGTAATTTCCGATTTAATTACCCCAGTGAGACTTCGTGCCGTCGACGATTCTTCGGTTTATTTTTAATGTCTAGAATATTGTGTCAAAAATTCGATAAACATATAATTAGTGCGTATAAGCCAACTGTCAAAATTCATTTTGAAGGAAAACTCCGGGCAAACCGTTACTTGTCACTGACAGTTGTTGGTACTAAATGTTCTCTCCCGTAAACTGTTGGAAACTGTGTTTGGCCAAAAACGGTTTGTCCAGAATTTCCCCTCAAAGTGAATTTTAACAGTTGTCTTATACGCCCTAATTATATTTCTGTCTAGAAATATTCATATTCCAATAATGGCACTGTTGATGTTTTGGACACATTACCATATAAACCAAATTATAAGTAAATTGTCCGTTTGGTGTCATACGACTCATCTGAACGGTCATGGAACGATCCAATGACGAGGCAATCTCAAATTACGTCAGCTTCCCGACGAACTCCGCACAAATCACATCGCATCGCATGCTGCGATGATTACACACGAATCTTGTGTGAATTTTTCATGGTCAACCCATTGAGTAAGCCGGAGTAGAGCCCAATCGCCTCTAGCCACGATGAACTACCTACTTCAGTTCCTAAAAAGGCAACTGGACAGCACTGGACTGGTAGAGAGGTTGCTATAGCGACTGGTGACGATCACCACATTCTCAGACTCTTGCCAGCTACCCGGGTGTGGTGGGGCTGCGTTGTTGCAGAGGAACGCGGTAAATCAGACATGTTCCTTAATTGCCAAACAAGGCGTGATATTTTCATCCGATGCTTCGCGTAAAAGCACCCGTCCGTCAGTCATGCCATAGCCCGAGTTACCTTGTCCGGCAGTTGGAGTTGAATAAATATTTTCACTTTAGTCTGCTTTATCGCATTACCTGGCGGTAGCCAAAAGAACAACAAAACCAGCGAAATCGGTGGTGATCGCCGGCGTTATTGTCCAGCTGTCAAGGTTTTTGCAGACAGCTCGCGACATACCGCAACTCGTCATCCTGAGTAGTATAGGTATGTCAACATGTGTTCTTGTCGTGTTATCCGCGGTAAAATATGTACAAGCGGGTTTCGAGGTAAAAGCAATCGTAGACTATTTGCTCTGGGTGTACTAGTGTGTTTAGAGAGTAATCATACCTATATGGATGTAGTGGTACCAGGCAGGACACGGTCGACCGATACTGATCGCAGCTACACGCTCCCTGCAGGAGTTCTGGCATTGGCTATGTTTACGTTGTTCAAGGTCAACTACATTTGCTGAAAAAAGAATGTTCTGTGTTGCGAATACGATAATCGGCGTTGTAGACGTCTAGGGTGGTCTGGAATTTTTAACTGGGGTAGTAGATTACGCAATGAAAGCGTACTTGTAGAGATTGGGATTCTGATTGCAGGCAATCAAAGATATCACAACACTTCTTAGGTTCTTTTCGTCCTGGAAACAAAGCTCGTCATATTGTTGATGATAGAAATCAGAATCGTTGGGACATTTAATTTTAGTAAAACTTAGCGTCAGTCTTTGTGCTCGCATGAAGATTGTCAATTCCTTGCTATCGACGAGAGCAATTTACATGGTCGCCGAAGTTAACGTGAAACGGTCAAAATGCAGCCATCCCAAATTTTCGTCTTTTCTAATTGTGCGTTTAAATCACAAATTAGTGGAAGTAGAGCGGAATATTTTTTTTCCAAAAGTTGAATTTATGCATTACACTAAAACGCTCAGAAACAGATTCTTTGGCGCTCATAAAAATCCGCAAGAGTAACATAAGATATCATGAATCAGAATATATTGGCTTAAATGGCACGTTCCCCGTATGTAGTCGGGGATTTGTGCCTCAGGTAAATATGTGAATATTAGATCTATCTCGTATTTATTAACCGTTGTGTGTCCGACGCGGTACCCGGGTACCTTTTTAAGTTTCAATTAATGAAATTCCCATGTTTTATAGATAGCTGGAAATTGAAACTTTGTGACATCTTAGAACTTCACTAAGTCAAGCTTTTGGGTTAATAATATTGTTGATATAGTAAGGGGGAGTGAGAAGGGGCTCCTGAATTTTTTTACTACGTAACAGGCCGACGTGGGTACCCGGGTACCCACAAAACTGAAATGTCAATATCTAAGGCAATTTCTAACCGATTTCGACACTTTTGGGTGTTTTGGATTCAGGAACTCATCCACTATTAGACTTGGTAAAAATGAATCGGGTTACTTCATTCGGTTCCGGGGAATCCGGATTTCCGGAAGCAGGTCCCAGTGCTGGGATACTATTTGTGAACTTCAATGGAATACTAGCAATATGGGTATCAAAATTCTTGGAATTGCATCAGTAGACTGTATCTCGTGGTTTTGGAACCATTTGGTGATTTGACCCCAGAACGAACATTCCGGATAAGGTTCCCGTGGGGCCGTGAGTGGCCATTCCATTCCAGTTCCATTTTTCAAATTTCCATAGTGTCCCGTAACAATAAATAACATACTTCCGAGACAATTTGAAGAGTTTTGATACTCATATTGCTGGGACATTATTAAAATTTACAATTCAATTCCTAGTACTGGAACATTGCCCCGGAAAATCCGGATTACCAAAAACCAAATCCATTCACCCGGTTCACTTTTACAGAATCAAAAATTGGACGAGTTCCTGAATCCAAAACATCCAAAAGTGTCCAAATCGGTTGAAGGAAGCCATAGTTATGAGCATTTCAATTTGTGGTTACCCGGGTACCAACGTTGGCCTGTTTGTTTTTTTGTTGGACACATAACAGTTAACCGTGCGCGTTAACTAATATTTTTGTGCTATACAACCGAGTCTTCGTGAGGTATAATGAGGAATTCCACGAAGATCCGTCCGAAAACCTTTAAAATCGTGACCGACCATCTTAGATTCCTATGAAACTTTACACGTTTCACCGTCATGCAAGACTAAATATTTTCCACAGGTAATAAGATTATTTTGACTCAAGAGCAACTTTTCAAAAGGGCGTAAACGTTTCTAAGTGCATGAATTTCAAAAATTTTTTGTTCGATTACTGTATTTTATACAGCAAAACTATCTGAGAACGAGTTACAGTGAATGAATACTTCTGTCTGAAAAAAATATACACTGAAAAAAATGTTGTGTCATTTTTCAAAAAAACAAAAATTTATGATAAAAATTTAAATTGCGAAAGAACCCATTTTTTAAATTTTTAATATTTTGTTACCAAAAACCTAAAGAGAAAAGAAACATTTTGAATGTGATTGCATGATGGAGAAAAAATCGGTAAAAAAGTTTTCCTAACAATAACTTCATACTAATAGACATACAAAATTGTAATTCTATTACAGAATATAATTCTAAGCACCATTTAAAATCAAAATGCATTTAAAAAAATATTTCAAAATGCGATAGTTTTCGAGATATTTGAAATTTTGCTCCATCAAAACTTTCAAATGGTTTACAATATCGCCTTGATGTCAAAGAGAAAGTTGCACGAAAGTTTACGGGCCTTTTGAAAAACCTATTATTGTTGATGGAGAAACGCGACTAACTTATGAAAAGGTCGTAATAAAACAAAATAATTGTGTTGTTAAAACAAAAGTTAAAATATCTCGAGAACTACTACATTTTAGAAAATTTTTGTTAAGAGCATTTCGATTTAAAATGGCGTTTAGAATCATATTCAAAAAGAAAATTGTATTTTTGACTGCAAATAGTAAGAATTATAAAAAAATGTCAAAAGTTGTTGTTAGGAAAACTTTTTATTGAAAGCTTCTCCATGATCCAAATACACTAAAAAGGTTACTTTTACGTCTTTAAAACGATAAACATTAAATCTTTGACATTTTTTGATGGGGTAACGCGAATAACTTTTAAAAAGAGCATAATTACACGAATTAATTGTTTTTGAAGTAGCAAAATTTCAATTATCTCGAAAACTATCGCATTTTGGAAGATTTGTGTTAAATGTATTTTGATTTTAAATGGTGCTTAGAATTATATTCTGTAATAAAATTACAATTTTGTATGTCAATTAGTATGAAATTTAAAAGCATGTACGAAGTTATTGTTAGAAAAACTTTTTTACCGATTTTTTCTCCATCATGCAATCACAATCGAAATGTTTCTTTTCTCTTTAGGTTTTTGGTAACAAAATATAAAAAATTTAAAAAAAATGGGTTTTTTTCGCAATTTAAATTTTTATCTTAAATTTTTGTTTTTTTGAAAAATGACAACATTTTTTTCAGCGTATATTTTTTTCGGACAGAAATATTCATTCCCTGTAACTTGTTCTCAGATAGTTTTGCTGTATAAAATACAGTAATTGAACAAAAAAATTTGAAATTCATACACGTAGAAACGTTTACGCACTTTTGAAAAATTACTCTTGCATCAAAATATTCCAATGGCCAGAGAATGTCATGGAGATTTATACAGCGAACACACCTGCAAAGTTTCGTTCGAATCGACGATGGTCATATTTTGCGGTCGGCCGGTTTCTCATGGGATCCCTCTAATACTTTCAGTTAAATAAAATGGAGCTTAGGCTTACGGAAATCGCCTTTAACCAATTCCATCACCTATGCCATTCCGTTATCAATGGACTATCCAGAAAAAAAACGAATTTTTGAAAACCCAATCAATTCATTCCTAGGTCGATTCCCAGTCACACCAGAAGCTAATTCGGACAAGTCTAGCTACCGAAGCATCGTACTTGAAATTGGTATTTCGACAATTTGCGTGGAGAAAACCCACTAGCTCGCATTTTCACCGCCAGGTGGTACTGTATGCATCCGTTTAACACTACGAGTGAAAATAAGAAAGATTATTTTATTCCCTACAACTTTGTCAAAGACTTCGAATAAATCCAGCTTTAGTAGGAGAAGTTATTAGCACTTTTTAACGAAGTGTTAGTTTTGCACGGGCCGAACAGCGTACAGTGCTCAATCAGTCGTAGAATTCCACGAAATTTTTTTTTTTGCGAAATAACGGTTTATATAAATACTACCTTCAGAGGAACTATAGTACACAATATGAGCCTTCTCTTAGCTAGAAAAATTTAGTTCCATATTTTATCGAATAGAGGGCGCCATCGCTAACTTTTTAATGAAGAGAGATAGAAGATGGATACTTTCAGATAAATTACTAGGAAATGTCTGTCTTTAACTTTGTAGAAGGTTTCTAGTTCCTATCCTCACACCGTTGAAAAGTTGATAATGATAAGTTGATACGGTGAAATGTTTCTAGTCAAGAAATGACTCGTATTAAATTTATAATAAATAGGTGCACCGACGACTCCTAAGCGATCAGAGGTGAATATGCTCTTTTATCACACTTTGAAGGATGGGGCGCACTTGTGTGATAGTCCAATTTGGTGTGAAATGCGCAATATAAAAAGCTCTGTCGTCTATCGAGAATCATTTTCAGCCATTCTCTCACTAAAAGCATTTTGCCTATAGCTGGAAAGAAGCAGCAATCATTTCTATTCAAACATACAAAACGAATCTTCAGGAGCGTAAATGCATCTGTTTTTTTTTTGCTCTCGAACTGTGAGCGAAATGCTCCCAAATGTTTCGCTGGTGTGCAACCAACCACATACTTGTGCAATACAATATCGAACCGCATAGCTACAGTGCATGCAGACATAACTTGAACAACACATACGTTTCCATGCTGTCCCACTTGTGATCGCTGTTGCAATGACGAGTATCTTTTATAGCTTATTCGAACAGCTACTAATCATATGTCGTTATAGCCTAGGGTGTAAATAGCCGTTTTAACGAGTAGATGTTTGTTGGTTCTAGTCCTGAATAGTCTTTTTCTAGTAAGGCTTAGTTCCCAACACGAATATATAAACGGAATATTAATAACAGTGGGAAAATGGTACAAAGCAGAATGCGTCAATGACTCTGATGGCCGGATCATGACTCTGATGGCCGGATTTTTTTTCTAGACGTTTCAGGTCATGAGTTATTTTTAGCAGCGGAGAAGAGAATGGAGCAAAACAAAACGGTGCGCGGCAATGTTAAGATTGTTTGGGTGGGGGAATATAAGGTGTAGAAGAAATGGAATCTTTGTGAGCTTTGTAAGCAGCGCAAATTATACGAAACAAAATACTAACAAAGTTTCTTTGTATGTGAGTTTGTGCCATCGAAGTTTCGAGAGTATCGCGCTCACCTCAATCTATATGCGAATAGCTCCGTGTTACTTTTGGGCATGAGATTGTGAGCGCGAAAACAGGAAGTGATAATGCACTGTTTTGGGCGTAAGGCTGGAAGTTATCACAACGTATCAGAGGTATCTCATTATTAAGATATCTCTCTAGCACATTTAGAACACCCCAAGTGTCCCGCAAGGCAGTCATCCAGACCCGTTTATTTTTATTTTATTTGTTAACGATATCGGTAGTCGTGCCAAGTCTGGATAATTGTTATATGCGGTCTATCTCAAAATCTTCCTAGTTATCGTTTTCGGACTTGACGTCGTAGTGCCTCATTTGTATGATTCGAAATTGGAGCACATCAAACATAATGGAAGTCAACATAAACAAGTTCAAAGTAATTAGTTTCGGACGCTTGATTACTCCACAACGTTATGAATACAGCCTCAGTCTGGATCAGTAGCAAAAAAACGATACGCTGCTATAGCAGGGCACGCAATCAAATCTACCCGTGTGCTGCTTTGTCTGTTGACCAACGCAAAACTTCGTTCCTTTTACCTAGTGTGTGAAACGTTAACAAACAATGAGTGACAAGGTAAAGTTAGTTTATTCCCCGATGCGATCAAACTGTGTTGCTGTTGACTTTTCGAATAATATGAAGCTCAACGTAGTAGAAGTTAACGCTGTGCAATCCCATCATCTACGTCATGCGGTAGAGAATATGTTCAAAACCATTATCCAAGCAGAATCATTTGCTTCGCAGAACAACTTGAAACACGCCGTTGAATGTAATAACATTTTATGCAGCGTCCCAGCACATACGATGACACTATTTAAGTAAAGCTACATGACCTTGCACCGCGTACTAATGCTAGCGTTATCAAACAACACCTATCAAAACATGAAGAAGTGGACACCGTTAAGGAAGATACTTGGAGGAAGTTTTTCCCGGGTCTTCGCAACGGCGTGCGTGTGGTGAGAATGTGTCCGACAAAACCTATCCCCTCCTACCTGATCATCCAATGCAAATCAATCCAAGGTGACACATATACCCAGCGAACATTAGTCACGTATCCAGGACAGATACCTACGTGCCAATTCTGTGATCACCCGCTACTCCACGGGAAACCTTGCGCAGAGGCTACTAAGGCAATTCCATTTGTTTCAAGCAAGACCGATACACAGTCGTCGTATGCTAAACCACAACCGGTTGCCAAACCAACGACTGCGGATCGAGCAGCAACAAAGCTAACCCAATAATGATCGTGTCCAGTACCAGTACCAGCAAAATTACTTTAACCAAAAGCGAAGAAATAAAGATTACATCAAATGCCTCTAAAACAACAACCAAAACCACCAATAAAGAAACAAATGCCGATGAAGACGAAGTTACAACAGCGACACGAAATAATAAGATACAAACTAGAACTTCCGACAATGAACAGCATGCAAGCAGTACTGATGACGACATGGGCGTGAACGAAAACGCGAGAGAAGGCAGACGGGCTGACCCCGCAAGCTGCAGAGGATGACGCAGCTAATGCATCACCGCCAAGACAAAGGGTCTCAATACCCGACAGACATTCAGTAAGTTTGTTATTTTTATTTTCACATCTTGTAAAAACACGAAAGGTCCACGGCTCAGTTGTGCTAACGCATTGTCAGCCGTGTCAGATAAACTAGAAGAAAAAAAATAAATACAGCCTACAAGGAAGAATTATTGACAGCATTGATTCGATCCGTGACTTGAGGGTGCTCTTCGATAGGAAGTTTAACTTCTTTGACCGTATCACCACGATGCGACACCTGCTAAGGCTTTCGGAATGCTGGACTTCATAAAGCGGAATGCCACGGCCTTCGATGATTTCTACGCACTAAAATCACTGATCTGTGCCCAGATCAGAAGCGTTCTGGAGTACGATGTGGGCACCATACCGTACCGTTCATAGTGACCGGTTACAACGTATGCAAAGATATTTCGTGCGATTCGCTCTCAGCAGAAAACGATCCATTTATAATGCCGCCTTGTGTCGATAGATGTATGCTACTCGGTCTGCAGACTCTGGCGACTAGCCGTATCTTCCTGCAAAAATAATATTTGTTTTCGATTTGCTGTCAGATAAGATCGACAGTCCAGATCGTCTCTCGGGCGTTAATTTGTATGCGCCTTATCGTGCTCTTCGTACCTCCCTCTGCAAAAGGCAAACCGTACTGCATATGGACGAAATAATCAACTAGAAAGTTGTTGTCGTAGATTTAACGAAACTTCTTCTTTGTTCGATTTAACATTTCCAACCATACGTAGAAGTTATTATTAAAATATTTAGTTTTAAAAGTTTTTTTTTTAAAAAAATGTGTGTATAGATGGTGACAAAATAGAGGGACGACTAAACGATCTGGCCTTGCATACTTGCCCCAAGTTCGTTAATAATATAGGTCACAGTGAGGACAAAAGAATTCTGTTAAACTTCATACGTCGAGGAACTGTTTCTCAGATATTCTCAGTGGCATTTTTGTAGTGAGTATGTGGGTAGAAAGTCGTTAGCCTACTTCACTATACGTATATACCATTCAAAACACGCGGAACTAACATTACGCAAACCAACCTACGCACTTATCAAGACCAGATTCCTAAGTCATCTGACAGCGTATCGCGGAGACCATTGAGTGGAAGATGCTGTAGCGTCGGAAGTCGTATCCTTGAAGATTGTTTAAATTACCGCGTGTTTTTAAATAGTCGCATAAGTATTTTTGAACCACCGGATGGCACCGGCTGAAAGAAGGTGGTAGTACGCGAAGGAGTGGGTGGGGTGGCGATCAATCTGATCGCGTAGCTCGCGTCGCGTTCTATACTACATATGGAAGCAATGAACTTACCAAAGAGCCGCATCTTCTCCTGCTTGTGTCAACCAAAAAATCAAGGGAAAGGTCGATAATTTACCTGGAAACCGTTGAACAGATAAGTTTGATAGATATAGGCCATATTGACAACTATAAAAGCAGCATCCAGCAAATCATCAGTCATCCCCATCAGCACTCTCGTGTCACAATTAACCAATAATAGAGAGGTCAACGACAACGAAAGAGAAGTTAAATAATCTCCAAGATGTAATAGGCGAGCAAACAATTGTTACTCCACCGTGAAAGATGGTCTTCACACGCAATGGCAAGTTGCGTGCATGAGATCTGATGGCCGAAAATAATAGTTTTACTTTAATTTTTATATCTTTTGTTAATATATAAAGGATAAAGAAGTTTACGGTGTAGCAATGGATATCTCTTTGACCCACGCGATAAAGAAACACTTTCCAAACCAGTTCATAAAATCATGAAAAAATATTAGTTTTCGTTAAATGAACCGTTTACGAAAATCGTGACCAAGCTACCGACATCGTGATACATGAAACGTCGTGTTCATGAAAATATTTGTGTTCTTCCAAAATTGGATCACGCCAAAAAAATGCATGACGTCACATTTAAATGTTTGGTAGGGTAACTGTGGTTGTGTCCTGAATATGTTTAGTTTTTTATGATGCTAGTTTATAATTTTGGGAAATACTGATTTGTATTAACTGTATCGACTAAAAAAACCGCGAATTGAGGGATGTTTTAAGAAGGTTTGTAACGAGTTGCGAGTCCTTTCATGATATCGTTATATTTTATTTATGAATTCAATCTTTTTTTCTGGAGTTATGTGATTCATGTTCATGATTTCAGGAGCTTAGCCACGATTTTAGTAATTTCTAACTACATTGTCGTGATATTTTATTCGTGAATTTACTATCGGATTTTGCTAACAAAGCTATGCGATTCATGTTCTTAATTTCAGGAGCACAAACACGAGTACCGTGACAATATGAGCTAAGCCATGAAAACGTAACCGACCAGCGGTATCTCATGGTTTTGTGAATTATTTTACGAACACGAATTGTGGCCTTGTAAAGTACTTTTGGTGCTCAGCGCAGTTTTTGTCTTCTTTCCGAACATCACACTAAACCTTATCAAATGATTATCGATGTGCGGGGTTCCAATAGTTTCTTATATCTACTGCTCATATCCATGACAAATCACTCAGCAGTTGGACACAATATTGTAATTACATAGAACAGTTCACGGAACAAAAAAGAGTTCATGAATAATGTTTTAAATATTGTGGAATAATTAACGTGAAAATTTCAATACCATGTTCAGAGCGGCATGGAAGAGAAAATGATTAAAAATATCTTCTAGATTTGTGAACCGATTCACAAGCACGCATGAACCAGTTCACCAATCCATGAATAATACTCTTTTCGTGAAATTGTTCACGTATAAATATTAGGATAATGAATAAAATCTCACGTTTAATAAACTGTGTCACGAAAGTGGGAACGTCTTTTACCATTCTGTGAAGTATTACACGAGCCTTAATGGCAGACCTTGACTGTTATATTCAGATTTATGGATCAGTTCACGAATCAGGAATGGTGCCATGAATAGTATTCCAAATTTCCTGAAATAGTTCACGAGAGAATATCAATGCTTTCAATTTTGTGGACTAATTCCTAACTAGGAAGAGCAGATCATATGCAAGGTGTAATAAATCATGAATCACGTCATATAACCAGGCCGTAAACAATGTTTCTAAATGTGTGGATAAAACAATGAACATCGCTTAGTATTTGAATAATATTCATATAGTTGTGAACTTTTTTACGGATAGATAAATGATCTAGTATTAACAGCGGAAACCGTGACGCAGTTTCACAAAAAAATAAACAGCTTTATAAGTAAAAACATTGTGCAAGCCATATAAGAAAAATAGAATTCAATTATCAAACACATGATTTTTGTTCAGTACGTAACGAAAAAACGTATTGCACTTATTTTATGAAACTGATTCAATTGGGCCAAACCATCAATTCAATTTTGTGACCATACGTCCCAGATTAGGCGGGACAGTCACGGATTTCGAGGTCTTGTCCGGCATGGTAAATCGTTCCGCATCTATTAAACTTTTTTTTTCACAATACCCATATTGCATATTCATATTGCACAAAACACACATAAAAGTTCTGAGTCGTGCTACCCAATCTCCGAACTACGTGGGGAACGTGAAAATTGAGCAAATTTATCCCGTTTGTCGGGGAGCCCTTTTCAACTCTTAAAATGAACCATGGCCATGCATATCACGAATCATTACGAAAAGTTTCGAAGGCTTACACAAGCTGTGCAATTATTTGGGAAACATACATTTTAATAGGTTTTTTGAGTGCGTCCCACATTTGTCCTGAACACATCTGGTTAAAACCATTGTCAATGGCATGTACAGTTTTACTTGTTTTATTTTTAAATGATGTTCTTATCTTCTGACGATATAATCATATTGTTCTCCCATAAGTCACAAAATTTTGATTGAATAGAAATAACCTGTGCTAATAAAACGGACAAACTCCAAACAAATCTAATCAAATTTATGTTACGCGCTACTTATACATTGAAAACAAAACCCGTACCTCCGATAACATCTTTGTCGGTCGCTAAACTACGCTTTTTACGGGGAAACAAAATTCCACTTAAAAGAAAACACCCAATAGTACAAGCAATGATAACGAGCTTGGCGGCGAAATATTTTTTTATCTCTTACTACCGAATTTGCCGTAGGAAAGTTTAAAAATAGCTACCAAAATAAAACTGGAACAAAACCGACCCACCACAACTAAAATTAAAAGAAAAGAATTCGACACCTCCTATCGCTTCGAGGGAGCAGTTTCGCTTTCGCACAGCCCCCACAGTAATCGAATACCAGCAACGCAAGCCCGAGAAAGTGGTGATAAAGTGTGCGAATTCGTGCGCACTTAACGCAGCTCTAACATCAACTTGACCGCGAATTTGGCTGTTTAGATTAGCCGCACGGCTTTTTCTTCTCTAGCCCACTTTAAATAGAGTTTCAATTTCAGTGCACATAAAATCAAAAAAAAAATCGAAAGCATCCGTTGCAATGGGAAGAAGAGAAAGAAAAAAATTATTATCGCTCTCTCAGGCGGCCGCCACCCCGGATGCGAGAGTGCAGATCAATTATTTGCATTTCCTCCTCAGTCAAGTCACCAGCATTTCGCGCTGTTTGTTGGTAGACGGTGCGGCAATCGGCCACTCTTGTACACAGTATACAAGCACAATGGCACATATCTTCCTTCAATGAAGTTTCACAATTCATTGTACGATCGTTTAACCCACACTTACGCTGGGTGCTGCTTCTGGTACACTGAGCAAAATTTACTTGGAATTTCCATAAAAACGTCTTATGACTTTCAGACATAAGGATTTTAAATGGATTTTATAAGTTTGTCTTATGATTTGGAGGGGAAATTTTCCAAATCCATCTCTTATTATTTTCATAAGACAGTCTTAAGAAATTTATGAAAATGTCCGAATGAACGCCATAGGTGCCCATTTATGAAAATTGCTGATATTTATAAGCAAAAAATATAGTGGAAACAATGATTTCCATAGAACAGTCTTATGAAATTCATTACAATGTTCGAATGAATGTCATAAGTTTTTTTTATGGATATTATTGTACCTTTATATAAAAAATAGAACATGGCGACATTTCTCGAGCATCTTTAGTAGACAAAAAATCAACAGTAAAAATCAACCTTTAGAGGATATTAGGTTTTACACCAACCGACATAACCCCAAAATGAGCCGGATGAACTTCGCTTGACAATTTTCGGTGGTTTGTTTACATGGGAGTACGTGAGTTTGAAATTAACAGATGGGAACCCGTTGCACTCGAACTCACGCAACTGAAAAAGTAAACAAACCACCGAGAATTGTAAAACATGAACGTCATTCATAATGAGTTCATTAGTGTGGTCATCTTGTTGAACTAAATTCGGGACAAATGAACCGCCAAGTGTAGATCCCTTCAGAAGATTGAAGAGAAAACTCATTAAATGGTAAAATTTGTACATAATGAGCAACGCTTCATCAATATTTCGTGGGAAACTGGACTTGACAACTGAATGATAATGATTGTTACTTCTCAATTGATTTTGATAATCATAAAATACGCGTCAGACACTAATTATATGCGCAACTTATTTCATTTCAAATAATCGGATATCTTCTGTAAAAATCATAACCATGTAAACTGATTTAATGCTCATAGTAATTTATTCAATAACATAAAAAACAATTATTTAAAATTTTGTAGCAATTTGACAAAAATCTCACTTCTTTTGTTTCAAACAGCGGTAATCAAAAAGTGCTGGTCTGAAACTATTAGCTCCTGGTTGGCCGTGCAGGCCAGTACTGAATTCATAAGAAACAATTATGAACTTTTCACAAAAGTGACGTTTACGAAAAACAAAATACAATTTTATAGAATCAATAACAGATTTCATATGGGTTTCATAAGAAAAACTTATGAAATTCTTAAACGCATATATTGGAGCGAAGTCATAAGACTGTTTTATGAAATACATTATTTGTACGTCTATGGAGTGCATGAATAAAGATAAATGAATTCATAAGCCTGCCTATGACATTCTAAAGCGTTCAATGGCATCGTCAGAAGGCTGGTTCATATGTCGAGACTTATGAAATTCTCAGATGCTTTTTGCTCGGTGTAGAAGAAGAAAGCAGAAGTTGAATCACTTTCGGTGGTTGCCAAGAAGCAATTTTAATTGGAATATCAATTACTGTGCGTTGAAAAGCAATAATAATAATCATGTGATGTTTCGTGCAGGGAATCATATGCGTAGTGTTTCGTTATCAAAATACAACCATATGGATGGTAGGCTCCAGGGAGTGATACGCGCATCTCTATCAATCCAGAAATTATTAGGTAAAACGCTGCAGTACATCCAAACTACTAAGTTTTAATGATATCTAAAGAATGGTAAAGTATCTTCTAATTCGTTTATTTTTTTTATTCATTTCGTTTATTTGATAGGCACAAATGCGTTAGCTTGGCGGTGCCAAATACTTTTGTTTTTACATTTTGGATATCTTAAAACTAGGAGGTTACAATGTTGAAATATTTTTTTTTACAAAGGAAAAGAAAATTTACAGCTATCCTAAGACTAGAAATAAGATTCAATATACAAGAGAGGGCCAAAAGATTTTTTTATGAAAAAATTTAAAACAAGGGATTCACTTTGATATACAAGAGGGGGAGTAATAGTATTTTACGAAATATTTTACGGTTATCTTAAAACTAACAATATAGTTTAGTACACAAAAGGGGGAACAAATATTTATGAGAAATTTCACAGAAATCTTAAAACTAGGGATTCAATTCTATTTACAAGATGGAGGACAAGAGTTTCAATAAAGAGTAAAAATTATAGCTATCTTAAAACTAGGAATACAGAATACTAATTTGAATTTTTTAACTAAAACTTATGCTTGGTCAAGATATTCAGAGGGTGGCTTATTTCCGCATCAATGTAGCAGCAGTTGTATCAAGGACAGGGGAGAGACAGGGAAAGAAGAGCAAAACTTGCAACTTTCGCTCGAACCGGGGGGGGGGGATCAGCGAAACAATTTTGCGCATCAGTCTAGTAAGTCGTCGAGTACCGGATTGGCGGATGGTATTCTTCGGACCCGCGGGGAATCCTTCAAAAGTCATCGGACCTCGAGTCGCTCTCGCTTCAGTTTCCTTCTATGCAGGCGTAGTGGTAAGGGCGACAGTGGTTACATAGGGGCACTCTGGAGCTGATCGGTTCCACAAGGCAGGAGGAAACTCTAAAAACGAGAAATAAAAGAGAGGGGCTAAATTGGGATATTTATCGTTTTTATGAAGGTATAAATAAGGGACATATAGGGGAAATCACGAGTTGCCAGCATATCTCGGACTGGTACATTGGGTGGTCTACCTCGGGCCCGAAGGGATTCCTTTAACTGAGATCTGGCGTCACAATACCCGGCGCATACCCAGACAACATGTTCGATGTCGTGATAGCCCTCGTCACAAGCGCACAGACTACTCTCCGCAAGCCCAATACGCCGCAAATGCGCATCCATGGTGTAGTGATTGGACATAAGTCGGGACATTACGCGAATAAAATCCCGACCCACATCCATCCCCCCGAACCAAGGCATCGTTGATACCTTTGGGATAATCGAATGTAGACATCGTCCAAGTTCCCCATTGCTCCACGAGGTTTGCCAACTGTTGAGCGTCCTCTGACGACAAATACTAAAAAATTCGTTGAAGCAGATTGGTCTTTCGTATATGTCACCATTTAATGCGCCCGCCTTTGCTAATGAGTCGGCCTTTTCATTGCCCGGGATAGAACAATGAGAGGGGACCCAAACAAAGGTAATCTGATAAGATTTTTCAGATAACGTACACAAGGACTCCTGTATCATCCCCAGAAAATACGGGAGTTGCTTTTTTGGCTTCACCGCACGAAGAGCCTCGATGGAGCTGAGGCTGTCCGAAAGGATGAAGTAGTGATCTGTGGGCAGAGTGTCGATGATCCCAAGGGTGTACTGAATTACAGCTAACTCTGCGACGTAAACTGAAGCGGGATCATTGAGCTTGAATGAAGCGGTGATAGTATTGTTAAAGATACCGAAGCCAGTGGACCCATCGAGATTTGATCCGTCAGTGTAAAACATTTTGTCGCAGTCGACTTCTCGGAATTTATTATAAAATATATTGGGGATCACTTGCGGGCGTATATGGTCCGGGATTCCACGAATCTCTTCCTTCATGGATGTGTCGAAGAATACAGTAGAATCTGAAGTATCTAAGAAACGGACACGGTTGGGAGTATATGAAGAAGGATTAATGCTCTGTGTCAAGTAGTCGAAGTACAAGGCCATAAATCGGGTTTGAGAATTAAGCTCGACGAGCCTCTCGAAGTTTTCAATCACCAACGGGTTCATAATGTCGCATCGGATGAGCAATCGATATGAGAGTTCCCAAAATCGATTTTTTAGCGGAAGAACGCCCGCCAGCACTTCGAGACTCATCGTATGGGTCGAGTGCAAGCAACCCAAGGCAATGCGCAAGCAACGGTACTGGATTCTCTCCAGTTTGATGAAGTGTATGTTCGCAGCGGAGCGGAAACAGAAACACCCGTACTCCATCACCGACAATATCGTTGTTTGGTACAACCTGATCAGGTCTCCTGGGTGAGCACCCCACCATGTTCCAGTTATTGTTCGGAGAAAATTGATCCTTTGTTGGCATTTCTGTTTCAGATACCTAATGTGACATCCCCAGGTACCTTTAGAGTCGAACCAGACCCCGAGATATATAAATGTGAAAACCTGGTTGATCGTTGCACCCATTAATAAAAGCTGGAGTTGCGCCGGCTCACGCTTCCTAGAAAAAACAACCAACTCAGTTTTCTCCGTGGAGAACTCAATACCCAGCTGAAGAGCCCAAGCAGACAAATTGTCCAAGGTATTTTGTAATGGTCCTTGCAAGTCGGCAGCTTTGGGCCCTGTAACAGAGACCACCCCGTCGTCTGCAAGTTGCCTTAGCGTGCATGAATTGGCAAGACAATCGTCAATGTCATTCACGTAGAAATTGTAATTCGTTTATTTGACATGGCTCGATGCGCTGGTGTAACTGAGCCGTGGGACTTTTTTAGTTTTACAACATAATATATTAACGGCATATAAATAAATTTGTGTTTTATTCAGCCTTTTTAGCACGGCTAAGATACGATATTTTGTTTGCAATTTTAAGAACCTTAAAACTATGAATTTATGATTTGAAATTTATTCGATGCTATATTTTTTGTAAATAATGTTGAATTTCATATTTCTAATTTTTCTCATCAGTAACTGACCCGATCTTTGTACCTGTTGGACACTTAATCTAAAAAGTCACTCGCCTTATGTGAACGCATACACAGTTTACTTGTCCCGAGTGTCGTCTCGGAAAGAAAGCATGTGATGGTGATAAGGCGAAAGTGAAATCGTTTTTTCCGATTTTTAATCAAACGCCTGGCTGTGTTTTTTGCTGCATTTAGTTTTGAATGATCTCGTGGCAGGTACAGGTTGAGATATCCTGTAGTCTTACCACTGTTTTGTCATCTTCCACTTATACAGGCGTCTTTCTCCTGGTTTAGGTTATTCTGCAAAACGAAACTTCAGCTTGGGCTAAAATGTTGAATATAGTAGTGTCGCCAGAAATTCAGTTTGGAGGGGGTTACAAAATGTCATGTAATTATCTCAGCAATGGCTGAACCGATCTTAATGAAACTAGTTTCAAATGAAAGGCCCAATGTGACCATTTGACACTATTATTTTTGTTTTTCGATACATTGTTTGCTTTTCGAGATATGGGTGATTTTGTCAAAACTTTCAAACAAGCCACCACGTCGCGAAAACTAGATAGATGTCGAAAGCCTTTGAAAAAACCTTTCTAACAAGCTATAGACTGTTAAAATTCAATTTTCACTATTTAAAAATGAGAGCGTTGCAGAGTATTGATTTACTGGTGTTTTAGGGGCTAAACTAAACCGATTTTGAATTTCGGGGTATGGAAACGCATCTACGCGATTCAAGGAATTCGTCTCTTAAAACGTTTTGTGAATTACCTCAATAATATATAGGTAGATGTTGGAGGATATAATAATTCATAGATCACCAAGTAATCAACCTAGGAGTGAGATAAAAGATTTCTCGTATAATTATAGTCGTAGCATCACCGAGAGCAACTCTATTTTTGAATCCCAAAATTCTAGTGAAAATTTGGCTTCTTTCGCAAGATTAAGTTATACAGGTCATGGCGCAAAAATTACATGTTACGCTATTCACAAAAAGGGTGTAAAGAAATAAATATATCGCATAATACAGAGGTATTCCGTTTTTGGCAACAACATATTTTTTTCAGTTGCCAAAACTGGAACCGTGCCAAAAATGGAACCATACCTTAAAAGCTTTTATTTTCAATTTGTGACTTCATAAATGTTACAAGAACATTAATTATATAAAAATATGTGAAATGGAATGAAATAATACAAAAAAAAAGCAAATTTAATTTTATTCGCTATGCCCGCCTCCATAAAATATAGTAAATATGACTCCTATGTTCGGAAATAAAGTCAAAAGTGATATCCATTATTACAACAAAATGTTCATTGAGCATTTTTTTTAAAGATTTACTATGAACAAAAACAATGTTGCCAAAAATGGAACCCATTTGTTGCCAAAAATGGAGCATGCCAAAAACGGAACGTGCCAAAAACGGAATCTTACTGTATACCTATAAGTATAAGGTCACGGAACTAAACATCATTTGCCATTTCTCACACGCCACCCGTTTCTCACTCTCACTTACTCTCTCTATCTTCTCTCTTTTTCTTCCTTTTTTCTATCTCTCTCTTTCACCCTCTCTTCTATCTCTCTCTTTCTACCTCCCTTCAATCTCCCTCTTTTCTATCTCTCTCTTCTATCTCTCTCTCTTCTATCTCTCTCTGTCCTCTGCCTCCCTTTCTTCGTGTTCGTGGTAACTGTCACGACTCACATCTTTCTTGCTGTTTCTTTATCCATTTCTAAGTTGTGTGATAAGATCTTCTGATAATCTGAAATATTTGTTAATGTCCAATCACGTGTACGATGTAATTCTTGAGGTTTGAGAAGACAATACTGTTTTTTGTCTGCCGTTACTCTGTAAATAGTTTTTTTTTGCATTTTAGTGTAGAAGAAAACAGGTTTAATATTACATTCTATTTGGTAAATAAAATATTTGTAGTCCTGAGAAAATTTGCAAAATGTTTGTATTGTGAGAAAACTATAACTGTTTCCAAATGTTCACACCATCAAGATGAAAGGTGTATCTTTCCGAAACGTTGAACTATGGGTAGGCAGGCGGCCAAAAATCGAAAACTACATCAACTCAAATTTAATTCAGTTCTATTTAGCGCTTCTACATACACTATAATTAAGGCAATTCATGGCTATCTAGAAAAATATTTAACTTAACTGGGTAATACGGATGTTTGAAGATGAAAATTCCGTTATTTAAACTTTTCGTATCTGAATTGAATTTTAAATGAATCATATGCTTAAATATGCCATGTGAAAAGTAAGCACATCTTTTTTGTGATGTATTATTGACAATATATATTCACTGTATTGGTATGAACTATTATGAAGAATAACGGATCAAAGTCTAAAAATATCCACGAATTATCTCCGGGAAAATAAGTCTCCCAAAGGCTCCAATCTCGATGGAGGATCCAAGTACAATGTTTCTTCTAACTTCTTTGTAATGTCAAGTATGTCTATCCATCAAGAGCAGTATTACGTCAAGTGACACTTTCAGTGGCCGCTTGCGTTTCCAACAATTTAAATACTTATCCTGAAAATTAGAACACATTCTTTTCCGAAGTATTAGTTTGTATACCACTCATTTATCCATATTCCCTGAACGAAAATTCCGAGCGAAATAATATACAAGATATAAGGATGACTTGAAAGAGACTGCATTATAATCAACTGAATGGCTTTTGTGTTATCGACATAGCATAGCTTCACACTATTTACATCAATGCAAATGAAAACTTTGAAATGTTTACCTTTTCCATTCACAAATCGCATTCTCCGTCTGTCGCTTTCCGTTTAGAGGGTTTGAAAGCACACGTGACCTGGTCTTACTTTACTACCCAATATCAATAAAGTAGAAACACCAGATAATCTTAGACGCCGCCGCCAAGAAATAAACAACGAAAACGAAAAGGTGAAAACAAAAAAGAATGAAAACTTTAGAAAGTTCATTGCATACTAATTAGCCATTTTTCAGATGATGAGATTTTCAATAACAATTCATAACTTTCTGATACAATAGTTCTCACAATGCGGTTTATTCATTTACTTTATTCGAAAGCGATTTTTAATTTCATTCAAAATAGTCTTTTTTCAGTTTCTTCATTTCATGGATTTTATTCGTCTTGTTTATTTTATTTATTTTGAGCATTTGACTAATTTTAAGTATGTGATCTTTGCATTTTAATTATTTATTTCATTCGGCATTCCTTTTATTCATTTTGTTCATTTGGATTCATTTAATCTATTTTATTCGTTTCATTCTTTGGATTCACTCTGATCACTTTATTTTTTTCGTGCATTTTATTCATATCAATTATTTAGCTTATTTTATTCATTGTTTTCCTTCTATGCATTCTATTCGGTTTTTCCAGTTTATAGATGTTTTCAGCTTCTTCATTTTAATAATTTGATCATTTTTTCAGATTTATTCATTTCGTCCAAATTATTTATTTGACACAATTTATTTGTTTCTATTATTTTATACCTTTTTAACATCACTGCTTAGCTTTTTCATTTCAATCGATTAATTTTCTTTTTCTTTTTATTCATTTTATCAATTCTATTCGTTTTGTTTATTTAATTCGTTTGTTCTATTTATTCATTTTATTCAATTCATTTTTTTATTAGTTTTATTATCCTTTTCATTCATTCCAATCGTTTTATTCATTTTATCCATTTTATTCATTTCATTCATTGTATTCACTGAATTCATTAAATTCATTCTATCCATTTGATTCATTTGTTTCAATTGGTTCGTTTGATTCATTTAATTTATTTGATTCAATTGATTCATTTGATTCATTTGATTCATTTGATTCATTTGATTCATTTGATTCATTTGATTCATTTGATTCATTTGATTCATTTGATTCATTTGATTCATTTGATTCATTTGATTCATTTGATTCATTTGATTCATTTGATTCATTTGATTCATTTGATTCATTTGATTCGTTTGATTCGTTTGATTCATTTGATTCATTTGATTCATTTGATTCATTTGATTCATTTGATTCATTTGATTCATTTGATTCATTTGATTCATTTGATTCATTTGATTCATTTGATTCATTTGATTTATTTTGTTTATTTCTTTAATTTTATTCATTTCATAATCAGTCATTCCACTTATTAATTTCATTCAATTTGTTAGTTTGAGTCAATTTAATTTTATAACTATTTTTAAATATTGCCTAATTTTTCATTTAATGAGCTAATCTAATATGATTTATGTATTTTATTAATATGATTTATATTATTCATTGTACTCATTTAATGAATTTGAAAACATTTTGTTTTTTTTTTTGCTTTATTTTTTATTTTGTTCGTTTTATTGATTTTCTATATTTTATTCAGTTTATTCGAGGTTTTATTCGTGCAGGGCATGAAACTGCAAACTAATGAACGAGTTCTACAAACTAATGAATGATCCGACAGTGACATGTGTAAGAAATGTCTCATCTCACTGCTAGGTGGATTAAATTGGTTTTTCTATTATTTTCGAAGGTGTTATTTTCGTTAATAATAATATAAATTTTGGTATCAACTAGCATTCTTAAAAACATTTCAGAAATTATTCAAATTTATGCGATTTCATAAGCATTCAACCTATTTTATCTATCCTTTCCACGCGAAAAAATATCACTTGTCCATATTTCGAAACATCCCTTCAAAAAAGAGCTCATTATGAATGGAAATCTTACTGTTTTGCTTTTTTCAGGACGCCGGAATCAGTTTCTATTGCAGTCTTCTCACGCAGGTATTTTTAATGATACTGATATGATTTGACGACTATGGGAGTTCAGTTACAGGTTCCCATTCCCACAATTTTCCAAAAGTCTCCGTGATGCTAAACATTCAATACATTGAGAATTGATCAGATAATTATTATCGTAAAATTTTATTAAATTGGTCAGTATATATAAGTTTGTTTCTTCACTCCAGTTAATTCGGGTTTGGAGGAAGTTTAAGCCTTTAAAGTCTCTGTGCGCGAAACATGGTCCGAAACTATGAGCCTGCAGTCTCTTGTAGGAAACCGAAATAAAAAATCATAATGATTTCTTAAAAGTAACCCAATTCACCTAAAGTTAGCATTGACGATTGATTATTTATAATTTTTGAATTTGGTTCAAGCGAAAAGATGAAAAAAGAAACTTTTTTTATAATTCAAATGTTTATTATATAATTGATAAATCATCAAAACTAATTCCAATTAGGTATAAGTACTTTCTACAGCGACATACGAAGGATTTTAGTTTTTCATGGAGTCAATTTTTATTAATAAGTAATTTTGTGTTGTTTTTTAACACGTTTTTCTATTGAAAAGTGTGCCATTTCGACAAAAACCAGTATATTGAAACAATCCTACGTTTGTCGTTTGCTATCATTTTATTTTTTAGCTGAATCTACCATAAGAGATTGATGTGACCCCTCAAAAGCACTATTTTTCATTTGACATACATTGATTTATCGTAAATATATTTTAAGTAACAAAGTTGTTATCTTGTCTATTTGAAAAGTTATGAACGATTTTGGTTAAAAAACATGATAGAAATGTAATTAGGACCTCTCTACGGGATAATTCAGACCGTCAATTTTATTGAGCTTTTTTTACAATTGAATTGTGTTTACATATGCAATATTTAATGGAGAAACTCCTAAAGAGGGAAAAAATTGCGTTAAAAAAATTATTCTGGTTAGTCACATCTGTCGACTGGCGCATCATGTATTTTCTTTGCTTTGGCGTGTGCAACCGTGTGCGCAACTGCAAGCCGCTGAACGTTGGTTGATGAAGTAGGGGTTCCGAATAGCCCCGTACGCTCATTCCGCATAAAAGTGGTGAGCGTCTTGAAAATATCTGTATTTTCACCCAATCAAAAATTATACCATAAAATAGGAGCTTTCGAAAACACCTACCTGTTATTTTTTCACTTTTAATTGTGACTTTAATCACGGTGTCACCATTATAATGATTTTTGTTTTGATCATGGCATCATCATCATCCTTAGTGAAAAAACTGCAGAATGAGATTCATCTGTCAAAATTTATGTTTCTGAATGGCGCTTCCACTAATATGTACGACAGTTAGAGTTACATCCACAGTAATAATATCCCTGGCTCCCCCTATTAATAGATCGCACCATTTTAGCAAAAAAAGAACACTGCGTATCGGTTTTACTTGACAATGATTTAAGGAATTTAATAAAAAAAAATTATATATCATTTTACATGAAACAGTAAAAAGAAAAGTTCGACAACCTATTTTTAACATCAGCTGTAATCGAAAAAACAACTTTTTTAAATCTTAAATTAAATAACTTTGTATTTGATTTTGTTTTGATTTTGATATTTGAATTAAATAACTTTGTGATTGATTTTTGATGTTTGATTCTGCGTATAGCATTGCCGATCTAACTATTTGTTTATAAATTAATAGTTCCTTTTTTTAGCGGAGCCTATAATTCCTAAGATATAGTAAACATTTTATATATTTGTTGCATTGTACTTGGATTCCTTCAATGTGATTCTTGAATGAAGTTTCTAATCATAAATGAAACCCAAGTATTTAGCTTGATCTGACCACGCTAAATTCAAACCAATCAATTTAATAATATGATTATTGTCTGGTTTAGGAAATGTAGCTCTTGGTATATGGGGTAAAACTATTAATTGTGTTTTAGCTGCATTTGTTGAAATTTTTCCTTGTGATCAGGTAATCATTGAATTTGAATATTTTCAATGCAGTCGACTGCAAATGACTCGAAGGCTTTTACCCGTTAGCAGAGATAGTGGTATCATTACAGAAAAGTGATTTGTCGCAGAATCGAAAGGACTAAACGCGACATATGGATTATTGACCCAATTTGAACGCAACCAAATATTCTTAGCAAGGGAGAGCGATGGTGCGAACATTTATTTCCCACAAAACCAACTCGATCGTTTACCGGTACATTTTGACAGTTCGTTTTCGCTCTGTAAAACAAATCTTCACAATTCAGTGTATAAAATATCTGTCGTATGTGCTATCAACAACCCGTATTTCACACACTTCACGGATGCACCCCCCGCAAACTTTTGCCACTGATAATAAAAACCATTCTCTCGCGCATCGAATGACGCCGCCGCCGTAGGCATCAATCTTCCAAAACTCATTCTCGGCAACTTATCCACCATCCCGGCGCGGCGGCGTGACAGCACGAGAAAGGAGGACGAACCACGACCGCGAAAGGTGTCGAACACAAGCGAAACGGAAAAGTCTTAAAAAAAAACAAGATTTAGGTCACGGCTAATATCGTTTACGAGCGAAATTTCAATACACTTTACTGGATTCAACAGATTATTACAAATATGAGTGATAACGAACGACCGCAACCGGTCGGTGTGAGGAAGCGTGTGTTGGTATTTAGCGCCGGTTCGTGAAACAAGAGTTCGGCTTTCGGTGTCACAATTACGTTTATTCAAAACAGATCCACTACACGTGCGGTATGGGGACATTTTGATGAATATGGGTTATAAATTTGAAAAATATGTATGCAGATTTTTAACTTTGCATAAGATGTCGACTTTCAATTACTAAAAATTATCGGATTTAAATAAAGTATGAGTGCTTTTCAGTAGCAGGCTACAGAAACATGTGTGTAGATTTCGGGCGTGTTGATTGAAGCACACGCATCAACGTAGGTGCTGCGTATGAGCACGCAGACGCACCAAAATATGTGTGCCGATTTAGCACCGGCGGTGGCGTCGGCAGTGCTTCGGTTCGATTGTAAAGCACGTTTCAAAAATGAGCAATTTAGCGGTTCATTTTTTTTTTTTGTTGTGTGAACTTTAATAGGTTACCTAATGAAATTAGGTTGTAGCCTTATTCGCGCGTCTCCGGCAGCCAACCCACTTGATGTTAGTAGTTACCGGATTGATGATGTTGGTTTATTGGGTACTTATGATGACTTAACCTGTCACAAAATAATGTTAACAATGAATTTAATAGAATTGTGTAAAATGTATGAATTTTATTATTGATGTTAAGACCCGTCAACGTAGAATTTTTAGGCACTATATTTTGATGTTTTCTCTAGCTGGAACCAGGCATATAACTTAATTAATGAATTTTAAACAAAAGAATTTAACCGACATTTGAAAACAGTGCTCATTGCAAAATGCTGCTTCATGGTGACTAGTGTTGTGCCGAAACATAATTATCACATTAAAACAACAAAGGTTACCATCGAATTAGTAACAAAAGGGCTGGTGAAACAGTATAAATTACCGCATCGAATTGGTCATCAACTATCGATGCGGTAACACACAACATTTGAGATCGCGTGCAGCGTAAAATGTATATCCGCTTAGTGAGCCGCTTGCTTGTGATTGAGAAATGCGACAATGTCAACCATTTCGGAGTACTGATAAGTGTTCAGAATGAAAATAGTGAAAATAGTTGAAATTTGGCAGCGGGGGGTTGATTTCCACAAAACGATCCGACATATACCTCGCACACCATGGCGGGTGCTGATGGTGGAGCCCGGTGTTGAAAATCAAGCTTCAATGTCAAAATCATTCGGACCATGTGCGCGAGCAAGCCACTGCTGCTGCTCGGCCCGCACACCGCCATCAAAATTCAATGCGACCGACGCGACGGCTTACCTAACCGTAACCGCTTGGTGGACTGCGTGTCGTCATAAAGTACAGCGGTTGGGTGTGATCATGCAAGGGCGGTGACGGGCGGTAGTGATGGCGACTTGCTGTAAGCTGCTACTAAGCACCTATAGATAGTCATCGATGACGGGTGATTTCTGTGGAGCGTTTTTTCGAATAACTAAAGGTCCACACAGACTGCTCCGTCACCAGCGAAGCGTCAGGCCAATTGGGAAAGTTGCCAACGGGCTTCTAAATATATACAAAAAATGGCCCAAGTTTATAAAAATAAAATAGCTTATATCAATTGCAGAATGCATAAGTTAGACAACAACAAAAAATTAAATTTAAACAAAAATTCCGGGTAGCTCATACAAAAATACAACTTGATTGAAAAATGTTAAATTTTATCAACTTTACAAATTTTAAATATGAAAAATCTTAAGGGGAGGTTCTTTTTCTTTTGGACGAAGATAAGGAAAAGTTAGTTATTTTTTGTGAAAAAATTAAAAGGCGTCAGAAATTTTAGTTTTATTAATTTATTATTCAAGACTTCATAGAGACCAGTATCTGGCATCAAAATGGCGATTTCAGTCTTCTTATGCGCGTGAAACATGGTCCAAAAACTACGAGCTTGCAGGCTCTTGTAGTAAACTGAGTCAAAAATCAATATAATTTGTTAAAGGTGATGAAATTCTGTACGACTTATACATAGTGGTAATGAACTGTTTGCACAGTATTTTTTTGTCACATTTTTTTCGCTTGAACCGCATTCAAAAATTATAAATAAATAATTGTTAATACTAGTTTTAGGTGAATTTTATTACCTTTAAGAAGTTATAATGATTTTCGATTTCAGTTTACTACAAGAGCCTGCAGGCTCATAGTTTACGGATAATGTATCGCACGCAGAGGCAGACGAAAATCACCATTTTGAAGCGGCCCTTTTAAATTGCAACCAGATATTTTTACGCAATCTTGGATAATAAACCTATTTAACCATCAAAACCGGAAGTTCTTACGCCTATTAATTATTCTACAAAAAATAACAAACTTTGCCTTATTTTCGTACAAAAGAAGAATAGCTTCCACTTAAGAAAGTCATATTGAAAAATAAATACCTGCCGACAATGACCTCAAATTTAAAAAAACTAGCGAACATGGCTCGTTTCCCCAGTTTCATAGAAACACGAGGGGAACAGATATGTGGTCAAGCGCAGTAAATCAATTTATCTCTTTAAAGTTGTAGCAAACATCATAGAGTAAGCTAGATCAATTATCATGAAAATTGAATGCCGGGAGGATTTCCGCAATATCATAAAGTTGTCGATTCCTTATCAGTTCTGTAATAAGTCTCTGGTTGATATGTCACATGAGATTTTTGGTGTTTCTAAAAGCATTGGAAACTCCTTGTTTCTTCTCAAATGTCTAAGTGACCTCTTAAGTAGGGTTGGGAGTACCGGTTTTACTGCTACCGTAAACCGGTAAAACCGTCCAAACATCCAATACCGAAATACCGGTTTTTTAAATGCGAAAAACCGGTATTTTTTGTATTTTTGTTAGGATGAACTATTTAAAACTTCAAAGCTATTGAAAGACTTTAAAACCTTTTCACTTTGTAATGTTCAATAATAAGGTTCATTTTAGAGTAAGTAAACCTGTTTTGTGACACGTTTTAAGCGGTGGAATATAGCTCGATATAACAACCCAAAACACTTATATGAAGCAGTATATATCATATTATGCTGGAATAAGTAAATCTGCAAAACAAAATCTATCATTTCCACATTCCCACATATTTCAATTTGTATTCATATTTTTGTTCTTTACTGTGAAAATTTATAGAACTCGATACTTTAATAGAACTCTGTTATTAAATTCTACAGTTTTAATAAAGACAAGTGAATATTTTTTCAAAAGGCATCCGTGGATATTACAACAGGTCACGTTAAAAATAAATTGGAAGGAGTAGCAAATATACGCTGTTTTTTACGACGAGGTGGAATTGATGCTCAAGTGGTTTCATATACTAAGTATGACTGCTCAAATGACCTTTGAGTCTGTGACAAATTTGACTTAGATAAACCTGACCTATAACAAATCTAAAACTTTGATGCGCTGGAATCAATCCAAATTTCTGTTGAAACCTGTCGAAGCATTTGAAGTTGTAAACCGAAATCAAGCTAACCTGCATGCTTTGTAGTCCAATAAGTGAGTTAGACAACATGCCACCATTCCCACTTTTCAGGTTACGATGCAAAAACAAGCTACCGAAATACATGAGAAATATTGAAGTAACGTGTGATGAACGATTATTTCGTTGATGTGATTGAGCATCAAACCAAGGTGATAACAACTGCATTGTTCTTTCTAGTTACCGGTTTTATCGGTTTTTTCATTTCCAATACCGAAAATACCGGTTTTTTTTAAATGCCTCGGTATTCCCAACCCTACTCTCAAGGGAGAAATTTATTGCTACTACAGTCGATCAGGCAGACGATCCTTGTCGAAGAAGACGTAAAGCAGTCTCGTCGAGGGTCACCCGACACGAGCTTGAAGGGATTACCATTCCCGTCTCTCAGCCAAGTTCGCATGCCAAGTTCGAATCGATAACTACACCATCGATCTCAACTTTGTGAGCGGGCATGTAAACGCGGTAGTTCTATACAAAAGGCTTGTCGCCAGTAACGTCATCGGTTTGCTTTAGACAAAATATCACAATTCTGAGCGTATCTGGGCGAACTTTCGAGATCTGCCACAGCTGAATATTTCTGTGTCAGTCCTTGCGGAATATTAGAATACTTAGTGGACTATCTTTGATCCGAAAGAAGATCGGATATGGTCAAACCGAGTGAGTTTACATGGAAAGTCGGAGTGTTTGATGACGAATCTTGTTCGACATCCATTTTAGGATCATTTGGGTAATTTCAGGAGGATTAATTTAAGCACAGGACTAGAGCCAGACGCAACGTGAAAACTGAAGAATAGGAAGGAAGAGACAGAAATTATTTATAATTTGAAAGACAAGCCTAAATTGGATAATAAAGGAATAATGTGGTCATTTATTTTCACTCGATTTATGACAGGATACAACCTATTCTCTTAGAAATTGGAACGAAGAATACGTGAAAAACTTAATCGGCAATATACCACAAAATCATCTTTGTTTCACTCGCATGTGCAAAAAGATGGGTGTGTGTAATAAATAATGCACCAACCAGATCAAAGCTCCTAGAATTGTCACATCAGTATACTTAATATACTGTAGAGTGCCAATATTTATTATTGTCCTGAATTTTTAAACCAGGCTTACCTCAAAAGTATTGGCACCTCGAAAAAAGTTGCTATGCAAAATGGTTTTGAGTTTGGAAATGCAGCTTTAAACTTTTTTGTATGCCAACTATCTTAGAAATCTATGGTATGTCGTAATCTAGTGTCAAATCAATTTTTTTAAATTTTCTTTTGAAAATCGCAGTTTAAAAATAAAATATTTAGTACATTGGCAACTTTTGTCAAAATATTTTTTACGAAAAGATACAAGATCCGTCGTTTCATGCATTTCTAAGACTTTTGACATTAAAAATAAATTTCATATTAACTTGTCAAAAGGGGTAATAGAGTTTCGCTATAATTTCAACGCAGAAAACATTTCGAAATGCTTCTGCGAAGGGTACATATGTGGATTAATGTGTATTTTTCATAAAATTCCACTCTGAAGCGGAACAAGGAGCAAAACAAATTCGTTTACAAAAATCTCTTTAGTCCTTTTGAAGAGTTAATATTGAAAGTTCCCGGAAGGCAATTCTCAAAAAAAAAAAAAATCAGGATGACAGTAGACCTTGACTTTTCTTGAGATTCTAAATTATTTACAATCAACAATACGAATTCAACTTTTAAATATTCTAAGGTTCTTTTTGTGTTTTTTCACGGGTGAAAATTTGTGCACTTTGGCTGTTTTGCGCAACCCCTTAAACATGTCCAATTGTGCTCAAATTTGTGCATAGAAACTAATAGTGCTAATGCTTTTGAGGTTGTTAAATTCGATGGTCACCTTTTGCCCATACATGTCATTCGCATACACTCTTCTGAATGGGCGCTCCCTCCGTCGCCATCAAACCTTTAGCGTCAACTGATTTCATGAATATATAGTTCACGATTTGTGACCGGAACTTACATGAAATGAACGATAGTCAAACATAAATAGGGGGCAAGTGTGTTATTTCCATGTACACAAATTTTTGTTTGAAGGTCGAACTGAAACAGAAAGCCAAAGTAAACACCAAAGGGGCGAAAAATTGAGACTCCGCCAAGGGCACCAGAAGACCACAGTACAGCCCTGGTAGTAAGATAAGCGTAGGGTGAAGGTATATGTTTTACTAGAAATTTATCACATATTCGCATTTCAAACACTTCAAATTACTAGCAATGTGTGATTTCTACCAGAAGTGACGAAAGGCAAGACATCGCTTGTTTAATTGGAAATAAAAATTCGCGGATAATAGCTGGGTGCTATGTGGAAGCACCTTTTGTGAAAAGGGACATAGCGTAGTTGGTAAATCGATTGCCTTGTACGCAGCTCACCTGCGTTCGATTCCCAACTTCACACATAGGGTTAGAGATTTTTCCAAAAAGAGATTTTTATAACCCGAAAAGAGGCGAATGTCCCTACATTTAAAAGCTCTATAATCAAAATAAAAAAAACCTTTTGTAAACGGGATGCATGACCGACAGCTTAGCGAAGATGTGCTTGTTGATTACTGATACTACAAATGTTCCGCAGCTAAGTACCAATTTCTCCCCTCTGTTAATTATTTTTCCCATTAGATCCCCATTTCCTTCGATAAAACCATCTTTTCGCGGGTAGTGAAGCCAGCATGATAGTGTTGGCTAATGCGAAGGCATCTCTGATGACTCATCTCCTCTGGCTGGATGGAGGTCGATTTGAATATTTCTCCCAGATGGTAAAAACAATGCCGCTAAATCTCCTTTTCGATACAAACTACTTCCATCTAATTCAATCGGTCCCTGGATGACCTACTTCCGGACTGAAGATAAGACATATTCCATTTTACGTAGAAGTATATTGTCTACGTACCCGCTCGGGGAGTAGAAATTGATGGTGTAGTCTCTGACATGTGCCTTTATTGCGAAGATTCGCTGAAGTATGGGGTTGGCTGCTTTCAAGAACTTCTCGCAATTGCATTCAGCAAAAATCGAGGAGTATAAAAAAAACTACTTATTTTCCATGAGGCCTTTTCGGGCCTTTCACCGAATCTTCTCTTCCAAACTTTGTTCTTTCGAATTGACTTCGTCCAGCTATTCATCTTTTTGTGCCGCGGGGCATGAACTACCACCGCTGCAAACAACTGGAACATACAGCTACAAATTGTAGAAATAAGGCACGGTTTGGAATATGTGGGGAGCATCATTAAAATGATTCTTGAAATAGGGATGCCGATAAGTCTTCCTACTGTGGGAAAACTCCGCATGATCACTCGGCATATCCTTCGTATAAATTACGCGGAGGAAACTAAAGCATTCTTTTGAAGAACGCTCCGAAAAGAAATGCTAAAGAGGGTTAATCTACTGGATACTGCTAATTTCTACGCTCCCTTGTTCACTAAGTCTGACGATCCCATTGAGGGAACATCTTCAAATGTTAAAGGCCTATACTTTTTCGAAAGAAGAAAATAATTTCCTCTCCAAAGCTTACTTGCAAAGGTACGAGGGTGTCCCTTAATGGGTTTTCAAATTGAGGAAGTGCTGTTACAAAATCGAAGCAAGTAAAAGGAATTTCCACATGGGGCATCAAAAACACCAACTATCCCTATATTTCAGTCAGAGCTTCAACCTGGCGCAGGACGAAAAAAATTCTCTGATATCGTGGACTGAATATTAAAAACTTTTAACAGTGAAGACACTTTTGAAACAGTTTTCTACTAAATGGCCCTGCTTGAGCGATCGTATCCTTCGATGACTAATTTATCGAGCGAAGTCACAGATCATTTGAAGTATAATCGATTCTTTGGAACATTTAATAAACAATTCGCAGTGTGATACATTTTAATAGTGTAAAACTTGGTTAACTTCCGACGTAAATATTAACTCGCGCAATAGTAACATTATTCGACAGGACCGAGAAACCACTACGGAGAAGTATTTTCGGGAATTCAAATGCGCTATTCTTTCAATTCAGTCCTCCCGAATGAACATCGAACACCATGTTCGCTCTGGTTCTGTGTTCATCTTATACCCACATTTCGTGTGCAAATTCGAACGCGCTAATGCGTACCAAAACACGTGCACGTGTTTGTTTGCACATCTGAACCCCATGTACGTACGCGGTGTTCGTACACACAGGATCTTGACACTAGTTTTCTCTTTCACTCACTCATCATCACTAGCGTTGACGCATTCTGTTTTGTGCATGCCTTTCTTGTGTACGCACACGGTGTACGTACACGGTGTTTAAACCTAAGTTTGCACATCGTTCGCTTGGGTTCGGTGTTCGATGCACACCTGTACACAAAGGCAAAGAATGTTTGAGGTTGAACGCGTGCACGAAATTTTGTACACGGGTGCAAACTTGTCGATGTTCATGGCTTTCAATCGAATTAACCTTTCCTCGGTACCAGATATTGAAGTTGTCACTTTCAAGATTGAACCAAAGGCAATTGCTTCTATATACATCTCACCGAAGTCTTTCAGCCAGCACTGAAGATTGCTCTAGAAGACTTCAACTACCGTGGTATGTCATGGGGCTGTCTTAACGGTGATAACCTTACTGCATGATATTTGCAATAATTTCAAAATGATACGGGAGAAATGACACGAATTCTAACAACCCGAATGACCAAGTAGTAAAAATGTCCTTAATAAAGAAGAAAGAATTCTAACACCACCAGTGCGGTCAAGCTCGTTTGATGTATCGTTATACTCGAACTTGCTGCAATTAAAGTGTACCCATTGATTTAGAAAAAGCTACACGTTCTTTATATCCCGTGGTGAGACAGAAAGTGCTCAAGATTTTACGCGAAAAGTCCTAAAGGGATTTATTAACATTGGATCGGCCGAATATTTCCGAATATACGTAACGTTAGAAACGCAAATGAAAAACTTGATGAAAACTGAAAAATTGCAGATATTGGCGCCGGTTCGTTGACGGATTGACGAGTAAAATAATGTTTCGTTTCGTGACTACGCCCATCGTTGTGTATTCGATTCAACCATTAATCGAAATCAAGAATCCTTTTTCGGCGACAGTAGCATTTCATTCAAACTGTAGACGTTTCGTACTATAGACGTTTACTCGTCTCTCTTCCTATACTCTCTAACTGGAGCGTACGTCAGATGATGACAGCTATGGTTCGCTGGAATAATGGAAGTTTAGGAATCCCAAAGGTATCAACGAACCTTGGTTCAAGGGGATAAATGAGGGTCACGACTGCGACAATCAATATAAGTTAGACACGGGTCTCCGTCGTGTTTTGGTCGTGGAGAGTAACACTAGTATTTTTCCTTGTTTTATTTATTAATCAAATAATAGTTATTGCTAAAAAATTACAAATCGTTTATCCAGTCTTTAAAAATATTTCTAACTGGATCTTTCAGTCTGAATAAAATTGCATAAATATTTTTAGAATGAATAAAAAAGGATGGGTGGTTAATATCTGTGACCTAACCGGAGTGTCGTTACTACACTTCGACCTGTTAATTCAAATCTATTCAACGGAATCACGTTCGAATAAGAACTTTTCAATTTTTTCCAATATAATTCTGGTGGTTCTGAAAAGATATTATATTGGCATTGGTGTTGATGGGTGACTCGGACTCGGAGATCATTGGATACTGCTGACTGTTCAGGCTTATTTGTTGTTCATGAATTCAATTCTGACATGAATGGTGTAAATTTTCAAATTTGAATTCCTCTGAATGGTTTAATAGCGCTGAATAGGGGTATTTTGTTTGCCAAAGAAAATATTCTCCGGATGGGAGATATTTGTTATAAATTGTTCCCGGCTAATATCACGGCGCTGTACAAACTAAATAGTGCAGACAGTTCACGGATGTGGCCGCACCCCGTTATTCGTCTCTTTACCGTGTGTTGATATGCAGTCTCCAGAATAGAGACCATCCAACCGACAAGGTTGACGAGCAGCGTTCGACTAAAATTACATTTTTTCTATGTTTTCGGCTCGATGTATGATATTAGCGGGAACCAATAACGAACGAGCTTCGGTCGATTGTTTCAAAATCGTTTTTCAATAATGAAAATAATAGTTTGTGAAGAAAATGATTTTCAAGTTTGGACTGGTTTGATAGCGCTGAAAACGGGAATTTGTTTGTTCTCCGGATCCAATTAGCGCCGATAACTAGCACGAAGCTGCACAAACTGATTAGTGAAATCAGTCCACGGAGGCGGCAAAATCATGATAATCGCCTGCTCTCCAGGTGTGAAAACACAGTCTCTGGACATCCGACAAGGTTGATTAACACAAACCGACTGAAATCACAATGATTTCTGTTCAAGATTTGAGGCTCGGTGAATGATATTAGCGGGAACCATGAACGAGCTACGGTTGGGTATTTTAAAATCAGATTTTCTGTTCTGTATGCTACTTTTCAACCATCGAAAAAGAGAATAATGACATCTGTTAGTAGCACTTAACGACACAAACTGATTCGTCCACCAGCAATGTAAGCTTTGTAGCTTACAAATATTTCTTTCTCTGTATTGTATAGCCCTTTGAAGTGATGCTTCGTTCACTCGAAACAGCTAAATACGAACGATAATAGAATTAAATCTGTAGCAGACCAATAGTTAAAATTTTTCATCATTTTAGTGTTCGTTTGATGTACGATGTTGACTGCTCTGACCGAGGCGACCTGGAAATTGTCACCTTTTCCAAGTAGTTTTTGAAAGATTTTTCAAAACACAGTATTTTTGTTGTCGTACATATAATACAACATTTTCGATAAAATGGCGAAAAAGTAGATCGATTCGATTAAGTACAACAAAAGATATAAACGTTCCAAAGCTTACACGGCTTTTCTTACGAAATTTTGAAAAATGGGCCTCTATATCGAAAGGTAAGTTGTTAGTCACGACAAAAAATGAAATTGTTGCGCATCGCGAATTTCAGACGTATTGTGTGCGCGAGACACATACGTGGCTAATCTCACGTTTTAGTTTGTTCCAAAATTTCGAGTGCGTAATTACCCCCTCTATTATTTTCAAATGGGTGGTACTACCCACGTAATCCGCAATTTATTTTGATAGAAAGAAAAAAATTTATTGTCTCAAAAATTTCGTTCACATGCTATAATTTTATTGATCATCCCAAATCGTTTAATTTATCACATCAACACCCATACTTTCTAAAAATAAATTCTCCAATATTTTGCGCTTGTCAGGCAATAGCTGCCGCAAATTTTCTGTCTGCTGATCGACGGGTTTCAAAGTCACAAATCAATCGCTCAAAATTAGCCATAACTAACTGAAACCCAGCCAAAACATGCCACTAGGGGAAACCAACCGCCCAAAGCAGACAAAACACTCCACATCACGGCATCGGACCCGACGACAACTCATTGTCAAAACGAACTGTTTGACCTTGAAATCGAAAGTGAAATTGAAGTGTAAATTTCACATTACATATTAGCTGCCACTTGGCTTAGCTTGGAGACACGCCGATTTTTTTTCTCCACGTTGCCGCGTCGTCGTTGTCGGAGTGTTACGTAAACAAAAAAGTCTGCGGCAACGCGAGACACGGCCGCAAATTTGGCCCAGACCCCCAGACGGATTACCAAACTTATACAAATACCACCACCGCCACCACCTTCTACGGCAATGACGGTTGAGTCACGCCTCACGCACCCTCCGTTTTGTGTTGAGAGTCTCCATCGGCCTAACGTTTGGGTTGGCGGGGTTTGGGGAAGCATTTGGATTTGAATGAAACAGACACAATTGGTTACAGTCAGCTGATGCCCGAACGGGCCGATTTTTCAACGAAATTCGACATAATTTTATTCATGTGATTCCACCAAGCAAACCAGTCGACATCATCATCGTCACTGATTATAGTCGAGACTGCGAGAGAAACGCGCAAAACAAAAAATCACCAATGGACTGCACCCCGATGGCCCTCTTTCACTATGGAGCGCAATATTTGTGTCAGGGTCGCGAAGCTCGCGCGCCAGAAATAAGAAAGAAAAAAAAGATCGAGAACCGTCACCGCACACCGAAATTCGCACAATTAAACTTGTTTAGTGCGACGAATATGGTCAGCTTCCAGTAACAACCGGGCCCCAAAGAAACCAGTCGAGCGTCTTTTCTTGTGCTCTTTGGACCGGTACCTACCTACCAGCAGCAGAGTAGCGCGAGATGGTTGTGATTCTGTTCTTTTTTGTGTACATAGTAGGTAGAGGTCTGGAATAGCGGAGCGCACGCATTTTAAGACAACTGTCAAATAATGAGACATGGGAGTGTTTTTGTACGAAACGGACCCGAAGCGTGACGATGGAGATTATTAGAATGGGAAATCGTGCGGTGGGACCGAAATAGACGCTCAAGGTCGCTTCAGATCGCTTGCAGATTTTTTGGGCTGGAGTTCTGAGATTTTCATTAAATGGGCACAGATTTCGTTTTTGTGTGTCTTCAGTCGCCAAGAGTGATGTATTTTTTTGATCAATTAACGAAACTAATCGATTGTTCATTGGAATAATCGAACATTTTTTAATCGATTGTAAACTTTTTGGATAATCCAGTTGATCGATTAATTGATAGCCTTCTGCCAAGACGCTGAATCTCTTGTTTAAAAATTTGACATCCCTCGTTCCAAAATGGTTCGAAGAGATTTTCCTCGATTTGAATGTATTTGACAGGTCGATTGGACATTGATCCGTTCCGGTAATCTACATCTGCTACATTTACTAAGCTGAAGACGCATTCAAGTTAAACAAAAAATGAGATGTGGAGTCTTTTAGAAATTTAGCGTCGTTAGTGCAATAGAAAAAAGAAATATTGTTATCAGGCATTGCATTTATCGCTCATATGAGTAAATGCGCCCGGATAGTTTGCTACTACGACAATAAAAACTCACATTTTCACACGAAAAGTTATTGGCATTCACATACCTTCTCCGGATAAATACAACGTGTTATTTCTCCGAATAAATAAAACAGCCGGAGAATGAGTGAATGAGTTTATCACGGTATCTTTTTTTCGCTCGCTGCTTTCCTGTCGTTATTCCAAAACACGAAAAAACTAGTCTATCATATTTCTTTGCCGCTTTTCTTTGTAATTAAGTGTATTTTTTGAAGATTTTATTGATTTCCACGAAATAAAAATTTTATCACCTTCTCCAGTGAGAAGGAAAAAGTCAAATAAATTTTATCCGGAAAATCATTCTCACGCTATTTGTGGAGACGGAGAATTTTGCGACTCATCTTATCTCGGAAAAGTTGGACATTGGATAAGCTTCTTCTCGCGTGAGTGAGAGAGAATTACAATGCCTGATTGTTATGAAATTGTTTTAAGCTGTACGCACACGAGGCGACAGGACACGCACAAAAATATTCACAATGAATTTTATTCTAGCTATTCCAACGCAGCAACAGTAACGGTCTTGAAATAGTTGTTCGAACATGACTGATATCAAAAAAAGACGTGATTATATTTTCGTAGAAAATTAATCAAAATCGTTGATGTCTAGTCCTGCTAGAAGTATCTGCACCAAATTTGAGCCAAATCGAACATGTTTGTATGGGATTTTTCGACAATTTGTAAGAAGAAATTGTCGGTTGTCACGGTAAAGATGGATAAGTGTGTCTATGCCAAGATACATCCTGGTGAACTCGGGTGATTTGTAGTTATGCTGTCTAAGCTCGACCCTCATCAGCAGAAGACAAAAGTGATGCCCGTACGATATTAAGCCTGTTCTAATGACCCTGCCACTTCTAGTTTTCTGATCTGTTTACTCCACATCCTTGCTCTCACTTGAGTACTATGGCTCTAATTTTCATAACTTTCCCTACCCAGTAATCCCTAGCTAATTGAATGTCGTTAAAATGTAAAAAATAAGAAGAAAGTCCATTAATTTGCATTTTCGCTGCTAGGTGCCACTAAAACTGAAAATAAGAAAAAAAAAATTGTTGTCTACAACTTTGGTAATGACAGCGAATCAATCCAACTTCCATGGAAGAAGTTATTAAACTATTAATGAAGTGATGCCTGAGTCAGTTTTGCACGGAGCCTAGCAGCACATGATGGTGAATCGATAGTCGATTCCCACGAATTTATTTTTGTTTTGCAAAATAATGGTTGAGTTTAGCTGAACAGTCTGAAAGAATTTTAGTACATTAGTAACAAGAAAATTTTAGGTCTACATTTCACCACATAGTGGGCGCCAATACTAACTTTTTAAAGATACTATTCAGTTTAACCCAACCATTATTTTGCAAAAAAAAGCTCGTGGGAATCAACTACTGATATACCACCACGTTCTGTTAGGCCCCTTGCAAAACTGTACTTAACCCTAGAACGTTACACTTGCGCTTTCCACCCTAGAACGTTGTACTGGGGTACAACCGTACCCCACGCGTTTGATCGCAATTTTTGCAGGTAAAAATGCAAACAAAAGAAATGTATGATACGCAATTTTCTTTTTTTTTTTCTAATTGCGAAAAGAGCTGTCAAAGTGAAAGTATGGAATTTATTGAGTTAATGATACATAAATTGGTTTAAATAAAAAAAAATAAAAAATCGCGGTTTTGACTTTTTTCACAAAAATCACTATAACTTTGCGAATTTTCAACCGATTTGAAAAAATCAAATGATTCTTAAAGTTGAAATAATGCTCTAGAAACGGTATAAAATGGAATTACGATATTTTTGAAAAAGCGCAATTATTTGGAAGAGTGAAAATTGGAAAATACCACGAAATGGGGTGGAAATTGAAATGAAAAAAAAAAATTCTGACCAGTAATATATTGATAACACGCAACGTTTCTGTTATAGCAGTTACTGTGCGCAAATTATATTAGCGAGTTATTGTTTTGAAAAACTATTAAAAATAAACAATAAATAAAATCAATCAAAATCAGCAAAAATGAGAATGATTTTTTTTCTACTTCAAAATTAAGTTAAATTAATTGAATAAATTATTAAAAACGATTACATAATACTAATTGTTACTTACGTAGTAAATCAACCAGTATTCAAACTGGTATTTTTAAGAATCACTTTTCCACTGACAGCACGAAACCTGACGAAACACTAACGGCAACCGTACACTGGGGTACAAATGTACCCCACGCCAACTTTGACACCTGCTTCCACAAAGGCTATAAGCAAACTGGCTACCACCTTTTCCTACTCTTACTAGGAACTCTAAATTGAATTATGATTAGGGTCCCAGGTCAGTAAATGCCGAATTTTCGTCTTCACACAGCTCCATAGAAGGCGTGGGGTAGATTTGTACCCCAGTGCAACGTTCTAGGGTTAAACTTGTCAGATTTGGCTCAAATTCGGAGCAGACACTCCTAGTGGGACTTAGGATCGACTCAGGGGTGGTCTTATTGAGTTTTCAAGAATTCGCTTTTTTTGGGCAATCTAGTCCACAAGGAATGTTTCTTTTATGAAACTTCACTCGTTGGCTAAAGTTTCTGTCGCCAAATAGCGTAGCAGGTTTCGAGGAGTTCGACAAACGGAGGTGTTTACCCTGTACCAAATCCTGGATGAATTTCTAGAATAGAGCTGGCAGATTCATTATCTGTTTGTGGATTTCAAGAATGCGTACGATTCAGTGAAATTCGTTTCACTGTTTCGTGCTGTTGAAAATATTGCTAGAATATGAGTGTAACTTTAAACAGATTGAGTTGATTCTTGTGGTGCGGGATTGGTAAAAATTAAGTAGTGGATTGTACCAGGATGATACGCTATCTAATTTAGTAATAGTATAAACACACCAGTGAAAAGTGCGCTATGTAGATCTGATACGCAAAGGAACGTTATGACGAGATCTCATATGCTTCATGGTTTCGAGGACGACATCCCTAGAAGAATTCTGCGTTTAATACTCCGCGGCCAATCAGAAAATAAAGCAGGGGAAGCCATAGCATAGTTGGCAGCTCATCTGAGCTCAATTTTCAGTCCTGCACATACAGTTAGAGCTTTTTCTAACCGAAAAGAGATCCTAAACTTAAAGCCTCTATAACCTTAATAAAAATAGAAAATAAAAAATGACACATACGCATAAACCATGAGCTCTACCAGGTATACAAACATGCTGACATCGGGAGGTTTCGCACAGTGATAACCAGTGCCAGTTTGTTTTTTTTAAAAAAGAACTTTTGTTCGTGTTATTTCTGTACGGATACTGAAAGTACCGACAATAGTTCAAAACTCACAGTTCAGAAAATTTCTTGCACTAGAAACCCATTATTGCCCACAATTTCTACAAAAAATAAACCTGTTTAAATCAACCTAGCGGTGCAATTGTGCCTTTCTCAATCATGAACACGAGAATTTTTGCGTTGTTTATATTCATTAAAAGCTTTCAAATGTATATATTACATTTTATTATACATGACATGACAACTATATACAAGAAAAGAAATCATTATTCGAGTTCTAAAATTTTGTAAAAGAAAAAACAGCCACGGTAATTAAAAAAAACTGCAAAATCGGCAAACTCCCGAAAATTCGATCTTCAAACAAAAAATTTTTTCGAGATACCATAAAATCTCGACGTTTCATGCATTTTAAAGATGTTTGGCATCAAAAATACGATTTCGATTTCAGAAATTTCTTCGGGTTCCCCCCTTTTTTTTCGAGAGTTGTCCTACTGGAGCTGTAGAGCTAGGCTCTCGGAAGGGCTTCCTGTCAGAATCACATACTACCATTTGCAGACGAGACAGGCAGTGGCGCCCACTAAAACACTGCTTTAGACCAATTGTAGCGGGCCATGATTCTGAATGTGATATTCATTGTACGGTTTAGATAAGTGCGAGCGTAGGAACTCGCGATCGCGTGTATCATCGCGAAGAGCTCGAGCATTTGTACGTTTTTTTAATTCGTTTATTTGGCACGGCTCAAGGCGTTAGCTTCACGGAGCCGTGGGTCTTTTATATATTTACATGATGTAAACAATAAAAATAATAATTAATGCTAAGATCGATCCCGTATGTGCGACTTGCCATTGCGCGCGGAGATCCGTTTCCGTATCGGGGAAATATTTGCATCCACGTCAAATATTTCATGGGGGTTATTTGTATTTCTGTCGTCTTCGCACATGTCCGGGTCATCATCGGGGTTACTGCCTTGATGTTCGCGATCAGGTGTTATTCCTAACTTCTTTCCCTTTCGGGTCACGAGCGTGAACTCTCCGTCATTGCTAGTAGCTCCCTCATTGCTAGAATTAGCTGTTGAGTTTGTGGTACTTGACGCGGCTTTCGCAGTTGTCATTATTGCTTGAACAGCAGCCACAAATTTGACAAACGTTTGTGGCTCAGGGAATGATATTGGAGACTGAGTGTTGGTATTTCTTTCTGTAGATGAGCTTTTCTTAGCGGTTTCTGGGCAGGGTTGTCCGTAATGTGCCGTTTGTTCACAGAACTGGCACGTGTTAGTTTGTCCTTGATATGTACATAGAGTTCGCTGTATAATGGTAACACCCCCTTCTGTTGTGTACTGCAGGGTAAGGTAGGAGGGAATGGGTTGGTCTACCCGCATTCTCACCACAAAAACACCATTTGAAATACCTGGAAAGTAGTTCCTCCACGTATCCTCCGTAATGGATTCCAGTTCTCCGAAATACGACATGAATCTTTTAATGGCCACTTTGAAAGTACGTGTAGCCAAATCATGTAATTTGACTTCCACGTTTCCGTTATCCATATACACAGGGATCTTGATTTTAGCGGTGACACAATCCAGCACGTGTTTCAAGTTGTTTTGCGAAATGAATCTTTTTGCCTGGGCGAATTTGTTGAACGTTATCAGCACCGCGTGTCTGACGTGCTCCAACTGAATGAAACTGACGTCTGAAAACCGAAGCTGCATTTTCTCCTTCAGAAAATGATCTATATCACCAATACTCGGTCTTATGCGGAAAGACCGGAAGTCAATGGCCACCGTGTTGGCCCGAAGAATCACATTTTGTTGTCGAGACTCAGTCATCTTGATAGAATAATAGTAATGGTTCCCGTTGTTCTTCAGACAAAGCACACAAGAAAAAAGCAACTGCTCTCGCTGGCTTGAGTAGCAGCAGAGAGCACACTGGTATTGTGACTGATGCCTTTGGTGGTTGAGAATAGACTGCAGCATTTGTACGTTAACGTGTTCGATCGCGTGTGCGTTTGTATGTCGCGTGTGCTAACGTGTATGTAACTTCGCGTGTATAAATTATATTTTATAACCGTGTGCCTTTCGTATACACGCGAGTGTTCTTGGATAATCACGCGCGGACCGTGAATCTAATACTGTATTTTGTGTGCGGCTAATATGCTAAGATGAGTGAGATCTTCCATATCACTAGAGTTCCCGGTGATGTCGCCATGGAACATGTTGTCTAGTGGATATGAACTTTATTTTTTGATTGGTCCTATTGAATGTATGAACCTAAGTTATTAGGACAGAGAGTAATGGTTTCCGGACGTAACCGATTCATGAGCATGCGAAAACGGACGTTTGTAGGTTCGAGTTTGAGCCAGCGTTTGAAACTTTGTAAGCGCTAAAACGTTCTCCTTATTACCGGGGTGTTATTAAGTTTGCGCGATCGCGAACATAGGTGTGCGTTATTCATCGCGAAGGGTTTAAGCGTTCGTATGTTAACGTCTTTGTCACGTGTGCTCGCGTTCATGTGACTTCGCGTGTACAAGGCTGTAGTTTGTAACCGTGTGGCCATCCTTACTTACGCGTGCGTTCTTTGATGGTCACGCGGACCTTTATTCTGATAGTTAGTTTTCGGTGTACAATTCACATTCTGACAGGGAGTAAGTTACCCCATATCACTAGAGTCCTCGGTAATGTCGCCATGTAACGTGGTGTCCAGTGGATAGTTTTTTTATTGATCCAATTGATGGACCTAGTCTGCTGATATCAAGGATAGAAACTTTCGGAGGTGACCGATTCATCATCGTGCGACCGCGGGAGTTTTTAGGTTCACGCTTGAGACCGCGTTTGAAAATTTATAGGAGCTGAGACATTCACTTTATCACCGGGATGTTATCATGTTTACGAGATCGCGGGTGTAGGTGCCGTGGATGGTTGAGAAGGGCTCAAGCATTTGTATATTAACGTGTTTGTCACGTGGATGTGACTTCGCGAGTATAATTTCGATTTTATAATGATGTAGTGTGTATACTTGTTCAATCGCGCGTGAACCGTGAGTCTGATGCTTAATTTTTAGTCTATGGTACAGATGGTACAATAGAGTCCGTTTCCCCATATCACTAGAGTTCCAGGTCATGTCACCATGGAACGTGTTGTTTAGTGAATATGAGCGTCACTTTTTTGATTGGTTCAACTGAAGACATTAGAGCAGACTGCAAGGACCGAGGTAAGACTTCCGGAGGTGACCGTTTCATGATCGTGCGAGTGGTGGGTTAATGTTTGAGACCGCGTTTGGAAGTTTAAAGATGCTACATTTACTTAACTACCGGGATTTTTCATGTAGGCGAAATCGCGGGCGTAAATATGTGTGGATTATTGCAATTGCATGGTCGCGTTTGTGTTATCACGAAGGCCCCAAGCGTTTGTACCTATATGAGTATAGATAGCGTATAGTAGAGATATACTAATAAAAGGAATCATAACATGCCGAATGCAGAAAAAAAGATGTAAAGAGCTTGACTAGAAGTGTATAAATTGACCGATACTATTTTGGTATACATCAATAATAGAAAAGCAAACCAATAGAAGTACAAAAGAAACAGACTAGCGAAGTAGACTAGAAAAACACATGTAACATGCAATCAAACTCGTCTAAATGCAGCAAATGTTGTATATTTACCTTTAACGACAATTGCATGCTGTTAGACTTTCATCATGCTATGCTGGCTGGGAATGGGTGACTCACGTGCGTCGGTAAATTCATTGATCGAATGGTATATGTCACTCGGCCCTCCGGGACTCCATTAAAAAGTCAGCGTTCAGAGCAATTGCAATACCTTTTTATTGAGAAAGGCCAAACCATTGGAGAATGTATTTCACATTATTTGAAGTACACAACACGAGGCAGCGTCATATAGACATACGAATAAAGAAAAACTGATTCCACCAACTTAACTCAAAAAAAAAAAAAAATTCAAAAATTGGCGCAGTGACTCTCGGAGCATGTAGACGTTTTTTCCAGTCCGTGCTGTGTAACGCTATATAGCAAAGGTAGCTAATCCGCTTTCAAGGTTATATTGAAAGTTCTACGCCTCTTCGAGGCATAGGAATTTTTTCTTCTTTGTGTGTGCGCGTTAACCGTTATTCGACCCGCGGAGCAGTGGTAGTCATCTTGTGTCTAATCGTGTAAGCTGTCTGGATGCCGTTATAAAAAGATAAGTACCGCTATCAAATTACCTTCCCCTTTCTAGACTCTCTTATTAACGCGCCCTTGGCAATAGGCCCTTACAAAAATGACTTCCTTTGACAATGGTTCACCTCAAAATGAGGTGGATGTCGATCTTTTACCACTTTTTTTTGGGTGGTGGTAAATAGTTTGAAGTATGCAAATTAAATTGTTGGCTACGGGCCTTTTACGAAGGAATACAGAGTATATGCACATGCTAACCGGGTTGAAATTGAAGGGGTTGTCCCCGATTCGAGTTTGAATTGCGTGGATTTGCTGACACACGTGGTTGGCTGATTTAAAAACTCTCCGTTTCAGCCAGTGATAATTGCAAAGGTTTGTAATCAGCATCCGTTGCAGCTGACGAGATGAGGACATATGTTACCTAAAACTTTTATTTGGAGGGGCTTTCGCCAGTTTTTTCTCTACCTAACAGTAATGAAAGAACTGAAAACAAAGGGGGCGTCCATCTTTCTATCTCTACCTAACTACCTGCTTATTGATAAGGGCCGTCTATCAGTTCGTCTTGTTATCATTAACTATACTAATTGAATGGATGGTGTCCAAAAGGGACTAACCCACATTTTTTCCGAAATCTACATTTTTGCATTTTTTCATAGTTCTAATTAATCCACGTGTACTGCCATTTGAGAAATTTGAAAACAATATTTAGATTTTTTGCTATTAGCAGTCAAAGTTGACCATGGAGGTAACCCCAGTACTAGCTGGCGTCCGAAAGGGGGTAAACCCACGTTGTGTCTTATGGAAATTTGAGTTTTATCGTTGATTTTCCGAGATTCGTTATCAGTAAATGTTATGTTATAGCTCACGTATAGGTGAACTCGAAATAACACTGTTTTTAGTTGGATTGCGTTGTACGTTGTATCTTACGTTAAAGAGTTATGGTATCTTCGGAAAAGTTGCTGTATGGAACCTGGCCCTTTATTTGGTTGAATCATACTAGTTCGGAATTCAGTCGCTATGGTTATCAACTTTTTAATAAAGCTAGATACAAATATGGCGTCTTCGAGAAAGTTGTGGGTCCTATCATTTTAAATATATCTTCTGAAAATGCAAACTTTGTAGGTTCTGTATGTTTCGAGATAGAGCATGTTTTGGTTAAAAATTTAATTTACAGATTATGTTCTTAAAAATGCACCATATTTCAAAATTTGCAGGTCTTACAAAGTTAGTATCTTTACAAGATATACTTATAATTACCTAACATACAACTTTATCGTAGAGACCTATCGCGATCCATTAAAAAGTTGATAACAGCGCCGCCATAGCGACTAAATTTCGAACTTATAGGAAATGATCAAATCATGCGCTAGATGCCATGCAATAATTATGCCGAAGACACCATAGCTCTAAAACACCACACAACCCCATAAAATACCATGGATATGGTCGGTGTTAAGTCAAACCGGACTAGGTCGCAAAGCATCAAAAAATGAGATAATAATAGCACTGGATAAAAAATATCGTCAGCTACATTCGACTTTTCACAGATTTGAAATACGATACAATAAACAAGAATTATGGCAAAAATTAATCATAATGTAAAGGATGCTACGATTCAAACTCTTAACTCGTTTTTCTCGAAATCAATATTTTGTCGCTTAGTCCGGTCTGACTTAACATCGACCATATTGTCCGCGCCAAATTTCACAACCATCAACACACTATGAAATGGTCTCAAAAATCCATAAATACATATGAATATGGTTTTTAAATAAGATCATGCGGACCATGGTGACGGTGTTTTCATGAGTTGAACCCATTCAAACCATTATTAAAATACCAAGCAGTGGGGGTGAATTTGAACCATAAGCATTATGACATTATGGAATTTTCGTTTGTATGATCATTCCAAAGATTTGCATCGGAAATTATGTATTTTTAAATGTTAAAAGATCAGTAGTTAAGAATCGGTTAGATTATCAAACCACGAATTTTGTGATCAATAAGCTGTAAAATTTAAGAATCTAAAGCTTCGAAAGCAAACGATTCTGAAATGAAAGAGTTGAGGAAGCCACGATTGTAGAAATTCAGTCACTTCCGAAATATGAAAAGATATTCAGGAATTTCTGCATCGAGAATGCAAGAAGCATTGTTAAAATGATTGGCGTAAAAAGTGACTTATGTGTATCTTTCACTACAGAACATAACCATGATCACAATGATATACAAACCAAGAAATGGAGGATTCTCGTAAAGAGTACCTATCATTTTTTACCGAAAAATTGCAGCAAAGTGATGGTTTAGCAAGCAATTTGTTCTTATGGTAAATTTCCCCAGTCGTTTGTCGTAAATTGTGGGTATAAATGTAAACAAATGCCTAAAAAGAGAAATTTGTTTGCAATTACACTATTTTTTCTACGTGTATGACCCGGAAATATTCTGCATCCCCTTTAGCACCTTTGTGTACGTGTCGTTTTCTGAAAATGTGCCAGATAGTAGAACTATGTAGCTCTCAGCGAATAATAGATCAGAACAATACCCATTATTCACCAGAAACTAACAGAATCCATCTCTACCAGGCTCGCGCTGCTCGGTCCTATTCTTCAGCGTATCCATTATGCATTGAATTTTCAAAACCTTCATATCTCAGCTGTGTTTCATGTACAACCAATTATACATAATAAGCGTTGAATTGGAACACGAAAAACCAAAACCCAAACCACAAAAAAACTGTTTCATCACCCAGCAAACAAAAAACACTCACTTTCAAAAAGCACTAATTTTCAGCCCCTTCCTCGCCATCCCATACCCACCCACTCTTAGGTCCCCGGAAAAGAACGAGGCTCATCACGAAAAGCCACAATGCAAACACAAGGCAGAGCGCGGACTCCGCGCATAATTTCCACCAATCAACAGCGAAACGCAACCGAAGTGCGAGCGGCGTCGTCGCGTCACCACGCCAGCGAACAAATCGACGCGTGCTCAAGGCATCTCCCATTCATCGGACCAAGCTCATGCATACACAGGACGCCTACCAACACACCATAAAAACAGCCACAGCCACACGAGATAGAGCTCAGTTTCACGGTTGCAATTGGCGATCACCGAACGAACAGCCGCTCGCGTCTGGTTGGGCTGAAGTCTAGCGGCAAGCGCTGTTGCGGCTGAGTGTGCTGACAGCGGGATCGGCGGAGCGGCAAAAATTTAAACTTAACACACTTTTAAATTTCAATAGCAGGCCAGGGTTACCTTACATTGAAAAATAAAATTCACCTCCATCCCCCATCGGGTAGGTACTGTGTGCTGTGGCTGATGGCATACAACCGCGTGTTGCTTGCTGAGCAAATCGCTGTGAGTTTAGCCGATCGACCCGCAGCGCAGCGCAAAGCTCTGTCTGATGACGGCTGGCTGAGAGTCGGACCGAAAGTTTTTTTTATTTCTCAAATTTCGCAGCAGAGAGCGGCCGACGACGCTGGATCAACTGTAAGTTATCGTGTTCCGTGCTTTGGTCATACCGCGTGCGAGGGAAGGAGTGCTAGACGCCGCATAAGGGTCGTTTGTGGTTTAGCAGACGACTACAATGTATGTAGGTAGGTATGACATACGGCACAGCAACACGCAATGGAGTGTCTTTAGTCTACCACCGCGGGTGGGTTTAGTAATGGGTGTCGATGGGTGAAGGGGTTCAAGTTTATGGTGATATACTGTTGGCAGTGACATTATGGATGCACTATGGGTGCAAATTGAACGGGATTTGTATGTGGCAAAAAAGTGTGCTGAGAATCACATAAACGAAGCCTTGATTCTAAATATATACCGTTGCGGAACTTGATCTTCATCAAGCAGCTATCATGAGACAGTTGGTTTTTCATAGGTAAATCGTTTTATCATTCATTCTCATATGGTCCAAAAATAATCAAGTGAACCACAGTTCGATCGTTGGCACAGCCTACAACGCTCAAGTATGACGTCAAAAACGGTGCGTCTAAACCTAGCCAGCGACATTGATTCCGCGTACGGCGACAAGTGTTTGGCTGTGAGTTGTTAGCAATGAATCTAGCTACACTTATATGGGTGTGAACGGAAAACCCTCTCACTAAAAGCTATAAGAAACTGTAAAGGAGCAAGCAGATAGTTCCGTCACATACGATCTAATGTTAAAGCCCGGCGAAAAACTGGTAGGTTCTTGCAGGCCCGTAGCCAGGATTTTGTTTCGGGAGGGGCTTAAAAATTATTGCATAAATGTATTAATTCTGATGACTTGAAACAATCACTGGAAACTGAACGTAATTATGAAAAGTTCTTAGTGAAAACAATTCCAAAAATAAGACAATAGACACTAAAAACTCTAATAATATGTTGCCTGTTACAAGAAAGGCTATAGTGCATCGACGAATTAAATTTGATTATTTTTGATTTACAAGTTAGAAATTTCTCTAGTTACAAAAATGAATAGTCAAGAGCTCAAAGTATTAAGGGCTGCTTGAAAATGCTACGCTGCATGCTACGCTGCTTGAAAATGCTACACATTCGATACACCTTTACAATTTGTAGAAGACGCTAAATTGGAATGAGTAGAAAAATATCCAAAAACCCGTCTCATGAAACTTTACACGCATTTGCTAATCAGAAGAACGAAACCAACGTCAAGGTTGTCCCCATGAATAGGAATATATCAGTGTGAAATCAAAGTTTACCGTTGCAAAGAATGTCCGAACAAAGTGAATGTCGAAATTTGCTTCAAATATTCTGATAAGGCAGGCGATTTGTAGATGCAGAAAATAGGTTCAACTCCTATTTTCATGATCAGGTTTCTTTCTTCTATTACTAGCTCTTTGACTTCATCCGAAGTTTGCGTTAACTCGACTTTATGAAATTTTCAATTTAAATGATACTGATCATGTCGTAATCAAAACAATCCTGAAAAAAACACATGTTTTTTTTCATTTGACTCTCATAGGTAATGGGTTAAAGACTATCTTCGACAACATTATCAGGCAACTCAGAATAACTATCTTTTTATCTATTTAAGTTGATTCTTTTTAGGTACTTTTTATATCATTGTACTTATGAATTAAAAATATCGTAGACTGATTTTCCTAGATCCCTAAAACTATAGTAAAAGTCAAAATGTAAAGTGAGTGCAAAAACTACTGATTTCACTACAAAGCAAGAATGCCTTAGCTCTATTGACTTTTGACAATCTTGCAAAACCGTTATAACTTGAGAAGATTACCTAGATTAAGTAAATATTATATTTGAACATTTTGGTTTTATTTATTTATTTGAAGGTTTTATTTCGGAATTCGTGGGGTTTTGGACAATGTCAAATATATATTTCAATGATTTAATCTACTAATGGAAACTACCCAGAATTTAATCTACTGAGCGAAACTGCTCAGAATCTATTCACAAATCGAAAGAAAATTACTTAGCACTGATTACTCAATGCTTCTAATTTACATAAAATTTGGTAAATATAACATTGATGACACCAATATAACTAGAGACTATAAACATAGATAATAATTTCAGCATCACTTGCTTCCGACACATGGAAGAGAACACATCGCACTTGCACCTAATTTGCCGAGGCTTTCTTTTAGAGTTGTCTGTTTTAAATTACAGCAAATTATCCGTTTCCTGTAAAACTGTGTGTGTGTGTGTGTGTGTTAACTTTCCTATCTCCCACTAGCTGGTAGTGATTTACAGAAAAAAGATGTTTGCATGTATTTAAACATTCATGCAAATAACTTGGTTCACGGATTTAGGAAGGTGTTAGCTCAATTGACTTTCCGATGACCCATTTCGCGTACAGTGCCAGACATGTTCCGAGGTCATCGTTCCATCAACTAGCCCCGCCTTACTGTAATGTTTGTATCAATTGGATTATAACATTACAGTAAAACTTTCGATTCCATTTAAGCAGGAAATCGACGCGTATTTAGTATATTGGTTCAATTTGTATATATATAACATAACACATGTGTACTAGAAAACTTACCATTTTTGCAGTTTTCTACCTTCATTCCTACCTCCCCTTTATGTCTCCTTTGACTCTCATCCATATTTCTTGAATTCCTGCTTATTTAAGAAAGAAAAGGGGAAATAATAAAAAAGAACCGATAGACTCCGTGTTTTCCTCAGCGCTTCCGTTTCTTTTAGTCTGGTGTCACTGCCTGTTGGACTTGTGTAAGTTGTTTCATTGGAGATCTCCAAGGAGCTGTAATTGGAGGAAGATCTGACTTCTACCCAGTTTTTCACATTAATAGATTATATGTGTGCACTACAAAACAATCCCGTGTATAATGCAACCATTTTTTAAACATTTATATGTACATATACACACATATACACATACACATATATGCATACATAAACACACACATGCACACATAAAAAATATACACATGCATTCATACACACATACATATACAAATACCTACATACATATACGCATTGTCCATACATGTATACATACATACCCACATATACACAATTACATACATATACTCGAGTTGAAGGAGGACCCCACGATTAACAGCTCAACTATACAAGAGATTATTATCACATCACTGGGTGAAAGGGCAGAAGTTAAAGCCTTGAGCCCGTAGACAGTGATTATGTGTATAGACCAGAATGATATCAGGACTGTGAACGAGCTAAAAGGTGCACTGAAGCTGCATTTTAACCTTGTCGAGTTGCACATCTTTCCGAGCAAGTGAAGTCAAGTGAATTTCCACTCCACTCCACCGTCGATGTGGAAAACAGGCTGGGGACCATTCATAAATTACGTAAATTATCCGTTTCCTGTAAAACTTTTGCAAAACTCTTTGCCAATTCATTAAACAAATATGAAAACTAATCTGTTTAGTAATAGGTTTGTTTGTGAATAAAAATAATTAGCTCTTGATTTTTTCAATCATCATCAAGATTGGAAGAGATGTATGATTTCTTGAAGAAAGTTGTAATGTTTGTCTGATTACATGTTTGTTTTATCACTATTTGGGAAAAAGTTTCAATTAAAGTTGTTGCACCTAACGCAACGAAGACGAAATGAGAAGATCAGAGCGCAATTCGGAAAGAACTCTTGTTGAGTGTATAATAAAGATAGAAGAGTGATCTTGAGTCGATTTAGATTGGTTGATTTTTTCCTCTCTTTGCTCTCTTATTTAAGATTATCTCTCTCGTTTTATTCCATGACGAGCAAAAACGGAACGAAAGACTGTCACATACTTAAGACATGAAATCGAAACTGTTATCCCAACTTATTGACTTATAGATTCAATCAGTCCCAACATTTTAGTCCCTCTTCGTGATTGCCTATTATTTTACCACTTTTTGCCCGGTCCACTTTTAAAAGAATTTTTTTTGCACGTTTGTCGAAGATATCACGGATTTACGGATTAACAGTGTATTAGTACGGAACGAATTACTCGTAACAATGAAATGAAGCGTTAATAAAAATGGTATTGCGTTAAAATGACGCGAAATGAAAATTCTATTCTCGGCTCAATCGTTCTCAGATAAATTGAAATACTTTTTGTGTAGCGCAGAGTAGTGTACAGAGAACAGAGTGTACAGTGTGCACTGACCTAATACAGAAATTCAAAATTGTGTGCAATTCAAAAACTTATCATTTAAAAATAACAAACTGGGTCGTGGGTCTTTTATATATTTCCTTATGTAAACAATAAAAATAATATAACGAGTTTATGTGGTTGTCCTACAGATCTCGCGCAAGCGCTTAGCCATTGCACGTGGAAACCTGTTTACGAGGCGAGGAAATATTTTTTTTCCTTACCAACTATGTCTTGGGGGGGAGTAGTTCATTTCTATCTCGCTATTGTACATTTCCGTGTCATCATCGTAGTTGCTGCCTTTATGTTCGCAAATATCTTCCTTGCTTTTCGCCCTCAATAATTGCCCTATCAAATAGATTCCATTTCTCCCAAATGTGACATTAATCTGCGAGTAAGCGGTATCCGATCTTGTAGCGGAACATTCATTTTCTCATAGTCCATATACAGAAGGATCTTAATTATAGCATTGTCACACACAACCTTGTGCTTTAAGTTGTGCGAAATGAATGGTTTCGTCTGCACTAATTTGTTGAGCGCTAAATGCCTTCCATGGTAGAACTGGATAGAGCCGGTTTCCGAAAGTCTAATCTCTATTTACACCTTCAGGATGCGAATGATCAATAATTTTATAATCACCGCATTTGGCTGGAGCACCAATTCTTGCTTCTGCTAATCACTAATCTCGACAGATTATTACAGCTACAATTAAAGTAACAGTCTCTTGTATTCTTCAGACAAGGCACACAATATAAAAGTTACTTTTTTGTTGTTCGCTTCGCACTGGCTCGAGCAAAAGCATAAAGCACACTGAATTTCGTGACCATTGCCTTCGGTGGTTAGAAATAGCCTTCTTTAACTTTTTCTCAATAATTTGTTCAAACCAAATAAGCAACAAGTTTTGTTAAAAGTCACCGGTTTTTTAAATTTATTTTTGAAAAATTTCGGGGGGGGGGCTTTAGCCCCCTAGCCCCCCCTCTGGCTACGTGCCTGGGTTCTTGTTTTGAACGATGGGATGTCATTGCGACACTTAAAAAACTATTCAATTACGCTTTTGTTTATTATATGATTCAGCCAGGTTCGTGATGGAAGGAACTGAGCGAGTGAGTAATAACGCAAGATGACGATAAAATTTCATTGACAATGTGTAGAAATACACAATCACGATTAGAGCTTTCATCCCGGCAATTTATTTCCCGGGAATCCCGGGATTTCGGGACTCGAGAATTTCGGGAAAAAGATTATCAATGTTTGTTTCAAAAGACTTATGTGCTTCAAAAGAAATTCCATAGAAAGTATCGGCTAGGATAGAAAATATCGTTGCCCAGAAACCTTTCCGTATTATAGCGATTTCCGCAACTCATAAACAGATTGATCGTTCTTATTGTAATAGCTAGACCGTCATCGAAGGGTTTTGCAAACAGAAATATGTTATAGAAAAGGCATTTCTCGAAAATGTCGACTAATTTTTGTTTCAAAAATTGAGGACATGAAAAAGATAATTTCCATTCAAAAAAATCCTGAAACAAACATAGATCAATGCATTGAAGCAGAAAGATTGTGCTCACCGCAAACGCTATAATAATAAGGACAGTTTCGGTTCAACGACAAAAGCCGTTGTTTTTACATTATTCTATTTTACGATAAAATAAATTGTTAATAAATTCATTTCAATACTTCCAAAGTGATCTTACCTAACCCCCAATATTGTTTTTATATTTATTAACAAAGTGCAATTATAGTCACTCATACGAGAAACAATACGTCGGGGATAAGAACTTGAATACACTTGAACTAAATAAAAATTGAAAAATTTGTGAAATAGCAGCCGTCGCGCTAAATTTGTTGACTAGAAAGTTTGAGGTCAATATCTTCTGTGTGCGTGCATGTATACAATTTACCTCCCACCGATCAGCAAAATTTTTAGTAAAACAATTTGTGTGTATTCTCTTATACATATATTTATCACATCTATCGATGTAAAGCTGTTTAGCTCTAAAAATGGAAGGTGATAGCGCTACCGTACATCCAAAGACCTATTATAGCAATATCACGCACATTTGAGGTTGTCTTCATAAATAATAATTATTAGTCGCATACAGCGAATATAGCTGTAGTGGGTTAGTCGCATACAACAACTATAAATAGAATGTGTTCAAAAATATTTGGTCGGTTTATCAACCAATGTGTGGAAGGCCGGGAATTTAATATCACTTTTATCATGAATTATGCATACAATTAAGCATGCAGTGCACAAGTTTTTGGAGAAACGATTTAAAAGATGTACAGATCACTGAGTTTATCAAATATCCTGAACAGTGGCGTAGCCAGGGGGAGGGAATTGAATTGAAAAAAAAAAATATTAGTGATGACCAGTTTAATTTAAAAAATATTTAATAATTTTGGTAGCTTATTATCTGATCATGACATATAGAACTTAATGTTTTAAACACCGTTGGGACTTTTGGTAAATTGTGGGAAAAAGATTTTTTAACCCTTAGTGAGGAGCTTATAATTGACAAATCATGTCAATATAAAAAAAATATTTGCATGGAAATATCCACATAGAAACTGAGGGATTTTACGTTGGGCTCTAGTAGGCCAGGATCAGTTTTTACGAGTATTTGATTTTCTTTTGTACTATCAATTGTTTGAATAGCCACTTAGTAGGATTAGAAATAACGAAAAATTGAAAAATCAAGTTAGTGACTATTAATAATGTACATTTGAGTACTGAATTGAATGGCGTAATACAATTTCGTATACAAGGACTCGAACTTTAATAGCAAAGAAAAGTAAAATAAATGCTCGAAAACAGTTTTTACATATATTTATATCATACAGTTTCGAAACAGTCAGCTTTTGAAGTTTAGTGTTTTCGAAGAATTTTGCATCGTAAAGCATCTTCTGGTAAAATAATTTTGGTGAATAATCCTCCCAGATGGATGCATTAATTCTTCAAACTAATTTAGTCTTGAAAAACTTGGTGCCGTCAGTAAAGTTTTCGAGAATTTTATTACAAATAACGTGGCTGAAGACATGAATGTTCTACATATTCAGGGTATCGTGATATATTTGCTATTTGCGAAAGTGAACCTTCAAAATCAATTATTCTGATATTTCTGTATACGGTCAATCGCTTCTGCTATTAATAAACAATAAAATAAACATTTTTTCCAAGCCATGTGTCTCTGAAGCTTACAGTAACATTGAAGAAAACTGGATTTAAGAATAATTTCGTAAATACCGATTTATATCTCGATATGCTACATACATAGAGCGTTCATATCTTCAATAAAGATATTTTAAATGACATTCGCAAAAACTTTGCTGAGGATATCAAGTCTCTTACTATGTTTTTGAAGAGTTGATTTTCCATGATTAGAAATCTAGAAGGATTTATGACTAAAATGAATATATCTAAAGATGTGTTGTTTTATATTGGAAAAGTTTTTGCTAAACCTTCATTTAAATAATTTAGTTACCAATCAGTCTAAGGCAGCGTTGTCCTTTGCTGTATCAAGAAGTTGTCTCCATTTCACTCGGTCCATGGCTGCTTCTCTCTTCGCAGGGCACGAAGACCCCGCAATCCCGCTTAATACCCTTTTTATAGATGGGGCATACTTAAGCTGACCAACTCTGACGAAAAAATCCGTACACCATACCGCAACGAAGCGAAATCGTTCATCACGCTCAGGCAAACGGTTTTCATAGTGTACGGATTTTTTCGTCAGAGTTGGTCAGCTTAGGCATACTACTTCCTCCATCCAATCCTTTGGTAAAATCTGTTTCTTCCAGACCTTCAAAACCACCCAGTGGAATGCTCTAACCAACGCCTCTTTTCCATGTTTCAGCAGCTCACATGGCAGTTGATCATTGCCAGTGGCTTTTGCAGTCCTCAACCGTCCGATCTCCTCATAAATCTTAGGTAGATCCGGCGCTGGAAATCTATCGTCGGCTACGCATGTCCCCAGGCTGATTCTTGCGATACTCTCGTCGTCCACTGCTATTTCGATGTTCGTCATAATACACTTATCAATCAGCTCACACTCGGTCGTGAGAAGGTTTCCATTAGTATCTATTCATATGTCGGCCTGTGGCACATAGCCTTTGCTCGAGCGACCTTTTACCTTTTCGTAGAATTTTCGTAACTTTACAGATGCTCCATCGCTTCAGTATACCGATCTTCCTGAAGGGATTCTGAATCGATATTCGCACTGCGGAAAGTGCGAACATTTGTGATGTCGGAGAAGAATCATCCGTTCATTAGAACGTGGTCGATTTAGCTCTCAGTTTGTTAAGCAGGTGATGTCAATGGTGGCATTCATGTCGCTGATGAGACGCTTTACGTTCTGCCGCAGGCTCCAAATGCACGTAAAATCCTTCTTTATCGTTTTCGGATCACGCATCGTGAGAGCAGTGCACGTTGACGATGCTGTAGTTGTAGAAATGGCCACTGATCCAGACACATCCGGATTCCCAACTCGTTTGTTGTGCCGTCGCTCTAATACAATGTAACCGCTCGATGCCCGCTTTTCCACAAATTCTGACCCGCCAAGCAAAGTTCCTACAATCCTACGGTTTTCAAGTTGCGAGTTTTCGGCTCATCGTGTAGGATTCGTTCGAACCCAGGGAAGCAAAGTGACTTGCAGTTCGATGTGCCAAGTTTTCAATCATAGTCCTTTTTTCGTTACGTAAGCTTTGACCGATTGTTCTGATCCGACTTTTCTTCTTAATTCTTCGTAACGTGGTGTTTGTAGAATGGAATGGTAACAGATGAACTGTTTTTCTTTCTGAACATTCAATATTTTATCAAATTTACATAATATTGAAGCATTTTCGAAAAATTTACGATTTTCATCAAACCCAAACCAAATTTCTGGCTACGCCACTGATCCTGAACTTTTAAACTCTTTTACGTTAGGTTCGCGCAGTCCCGGATACTCGCCCAAATATAAACGGGAAATCAACAGACTTCCTTTCTCGTTCCACAGTTGTTGCACCATCTGATTAATTTTGATTTAATCCTTATACGGAGAGGTGCAGATCCTATTTTGACTAAACGATACTATACTCAATTTCAGCTCAATCAGCTACGTTCTGTATATCGCCTTAATCGCAATCGTGTTTCTCCAATTTAGGTTATATATCCTAGAAAAATCGCTCAAAAGAAATTGACATTGAATAAATTTAGTGACAAGTTATTGAATGATTCAATAATTTATAGTCCATGAGATAGATATCTGAGAGCCCTTTCTAGCACAGTTATGTACGCAATCGATCGCTTTGGTTTTCAAGATTTTATTTTATTTTTCGTATTCCCGGGAACCCGTGATTTCCCGGGACATCACTAAGGGCCATTCCTAAACTACGTAACGCTTTTACGAGGGAGGGGCTACGACAAATTGTCACATGTCGTGATACAAGGGGGAGGGGGAGCAGGCTAGAACGTTACGTAACATGTTTTTATTGAAGAAAACATTTTTTAAGGAATTAATTACGTCATAGGGGTGGGGGGATAACAAAATTTGTGACAATTTGTTACATGGGAGGAGGGGGAGTCAACTTTGAACAATTTTTGCGTTACGAAATTTATAAATGGCTCCTAATTAATTTCCCGAATTGTGGGAAGCCGGAAACCTCCGGGAAATGGAAGCTCTAATCATGATTCTGCTAAGTTACGCATGCTTTGCAGAATCGTAATTGTGTTGTGTTTTTGATCTTGCTTTTACTCTTATTCTTTCTCTTATTTTTTTATTCATTTTGTATTTTTCCTCACTGTTAATTTTGTTCCAATTTTAACTCAAGTATTCGGGTTTGTTCTTATTCTTACTATTGTGCTTGTTTTCTCTTTCTGTTATTTTTACTCTTGCCTTTGCTGTTTCTCTTGATCTTGCTCTAGTTCGCATTTTTAGTATTGTTCTTGTAATTACTCTTTCTTTATATTTCTGCATTACTTTCATTTTAACTTTCGTATTTGGTCTTGCTCCTTCTTTTAATCTTACTCTTGCTATTGTTCTTGCCCTTGTTATTATCATTATATTTGTTCTTTCGCTTACTCTTACGATTGCTTTTTCATTCTCCCTTGCACTCGCTTTTATTCTTACATCTACTCCTGCTCTTGCTTTTACTATTGTACTATCATGAATGGATTGGTTATGGGTTTGATATTGAAGACTTATCAGAGTTAAACGAGGAACGGAGTGTTTCTTATTACTAGCTTGGATTGTCTTGGGTTATTGTTTTATGCTATAGATACGAGAAAAGAGCTAAACGAGCTGATACTCATAAAACTGTTTAATTTGTCTATATTTATTTTTCTAAATTATTAGATCATATCAATTAAGTCTTAATTTTTTCTTGACAGAAAAAAGTTATAGGAAGTTATAGTACATATCGACATCCCCTCTTAAAAGCGGTTGTTGAACGCAACATTTTTATTTGCTTTATGATTTTTTTTTCAATGGAGCCCCATTTCTGATTTTCTGTCCCCTGATTCGTTCTTAATTTTTACATTATCCATAATTCCTGTTACGCAATCTGTATCCTTTAAGTGTCTAATTTGTTCCGACCTCTAGATCCGTGCTTAAAACGGTTTTTTTTGAAAACGAAGTTTTGATTGCGAGATAGATGTCGCACAAGATTCGTCATCCAAGACTGCGATTAGCCATTTGGAGTCGGTCGGAGCGTTTGTAATCCAGCCCTAAGTTGAAACTTATAATCCTTATGATATTAAAAGACCTAAAGGGCCCAGACAATCTAATCTCCAGCAGTATTGTTTGCTTGCTTTAGGCTAAAACCTAAAGGTTTTCAGGTTAAAGCTAACAAATGACATTGCTGGAGACAATATCGTTGCAAAGCAGTACCGTGTTTACGTACCCGACCAAAGAGTATAGATAAATGGCGTAGTCTCTGATTGAAGTTCGATATGCGTGTTTTTTCTGGAATACGCGATTCGCTGATTCAAAAACCCCCTGCTCCCGCCAATGAAAATTTTGGATTGCAAGCGATTGCATTCAGGATCAGTCATATAAGACGGGACTAAACCATATGTTCATTCAGACTTCCATCGAGTGGCGTTCACTGGTTAGGGATTGCCAAATTACGTCGTCTTCCACAAGTTTCCTCTACATGTTCGCCTTTTTGTATCGTAGGTCATAAATTGCACTACAAGAAAGTAATTGAGACACACAACGACCTATTGTTGCAATAAAACCAGGTGTGCCGAATGCGAAGGGAGTCTTGGGCATGGTTTTTGCAGTGAGAATGCTGAAAGTTGTCACTACTGTGAGGAGAGCTTACATGATCTCTCGACATGTCCCGCTTACATACATACAGTGCTCTCACAAACGACGTCCATAAATGCTAAAGCGAGTTACGCCGCTATAAAAAAAGACTTACCCAAGTAATAATTGAAGTTTTATAGCACGCTACAAGTACAATCTTCGTTTTACGAGTGGCTATAAAACTACCGCAAAACCTCAAACTTTTCCGAAGACATGATTTTAATATGCGCATGCAAGAAAGTTGGTAAATATATCTCACTTTTAGGAAGATTAATCAATAAAATAATAAAACCATATGAAAGGGGTTATAGTGTATGCAAATTCCTACCAAGACGTCACACAGTGGCTGGAAGCTGGCCAAAACCTCAAAAATTTATTTTTGAAATATTGATAATTTATATTTTTCCTAAATTTGAATGATGTATATTCAAAATTTTATGATCATTGGATAAGAACACGATTTTTAACATGAGTTTAAACGTAGCAAAGTCCGGACTTTTTAATGATTTTCATTTCCGAAACCACCATTGCTCTGTTCACTTCAAATACATGTTGCTCTTTTGATTTTGGTCCGATTTTAGCACAACTAGTTTTATTGTGTAGACGAACGAAAGAACTTGGTTAGCGAATAAAATACATTCGGCAAATTTACTTGGAACTTTGACTTTTTAGTTTAAATATGTTTGAGGGGGTCAGATCAAAAATACTTTTTTCACTAATGTATTCTGTACAAATTTCGGAAATATTTCGGAACGGTCACATAGTATACATTCTATGGGAATTAACCTCTACTTTTCGAATATCATGGTCTCGTTCTGCGCCTAGGTGCGCAAATTTTTTAAGGAGATTTTGAAGCTATGTTTCTGATATGGAGCGCATGTTGTTTTGTGTAAAATAGTTAGACAATCTACAGTAAACCAACACGTTATACAATGGATTTAAAGTAGTGTTCTTCATTTTTTATGATATTGCTGACATTGGTGAACAGTAACCGAAAATCTATCATGAAAACGGGATCATAGTTATAAGAAAGGTTCAATGACACTGTATGGAAAAATGCATTTAATATTTTACGACTTTTGACATCAAAAATGAGCTCAGCACCTCAAAATTAGCTTAAATTGTGATTTTCAGCCAAATTAGGTAACATTTGAGGTTTTGTCCGACTTTTGTTTAAAGACCCGCCACTGTGCGTCATTGATCCAAATTTACCGATTTAGGCGTAATTAATAGATCGCACGAAAACCACTGTGCCCTGTTGAGAATATATTTGATGGATTGGCCTCTAGTGAATTAAATTCATTTTTACGACGTTTTAGACCACTGTGCAATCGTCTATTATGCCCAATGTCTTTATACCCAACGTTCATTATGCCTACTGTCTTTATGCTTAATAACGCCTTAATTGCTAATTTAAACTAGAATGAAATTTGTGCCTCTTATAGCGGTAAGCTTGAAGCTAATTGGTACCGATGCACGGTACTATCTTTGATTTTGGGCCCGAGTTTAGTTCGGTCTAAGACGTTAGTATCTGTTATCGCTGAAATGGCTGCATCCTGAAGCCAAACGAAAACAGTGTAAAGAGGCGCCATGTTCCTCTTGCATACATCTCAATAATTTGAATCAACTTTTCGACCTTTATGTGGAATATTATGGACCATGTTGCACACAAACCATATGAGGGCAAGTAATCAAGTTTTATCCCGTACGAAAAACAGGTATAATCGAGTTTTAAATGTGATCTTTTTGATATTCTTTATCGTTCTATCTATAAGGTGTTGCACGCTCCTTTGAAAATACCATGTCAAAGAGTTATATTGCAGGTTAGCAAAAGTCGAATAATTTTGAAACAGACTGTAGAACGAAATTTTTTAATTGGATACAAAGCTGCATTAAATAAAAATTGTTTTCGTTTGTTAGTTTACTTATGGCTATCAAAATAAGTAAAGCTGTATAATTTACCCACAATTTTTAGTTAGTCTAACAAGAAGAAAAGAAAAGAATATAAAACCACAATTTGTACCCTTTTCTAGTTATATCTTCTCACAAAGAACACAAGAAAATGGAAGTTTTGTTATGTTTTTACTGCTTTCGAAAGAATTCAAACTAAGATTAAATAAAAGATTGTAAATAAAGCCATGCCTTACAATCTAAGTACCACTATGACGGCAAACAATCTGCTACAAATGTTCTCATTATGATCGTTATTTAAATGATATAGAAGCTTGCTTATATTGTTTTACTATTTATAATTTTCCATCGGATCTTGGACGATTAGCATTTCCACTGTAGAACAAATTGTCGCTTAATTCTTAGTGATAGAACATATATGCAAAGCGTATGAGTTGTAAAAGTTGAGACTGGACAGATGACTTGGCAAAATGACGCAAAAAGTTGAATACGGAAAAATCGTCTAAATCGTGTCGGAACTTAAGGGGGGTTGTGAAAGGTTTTTTTTTCTCTGTTTATTTGACACGGCTCAACGCGTTAGCATAACTGAGCCGGACATCTTTTAATTTTTTACAATATGTAAAAATAAAGAGTTTAACTGCATTTATTTTTTACTCGTACCATCTTGTTGACGCAGCTTGCTGCTGCGTGTTGAGATTCGTTTCCTTGGCGGTGAAAAGTTGTTCGCCGAATCTTGAGGGTCATTTGGTCTGCCTTCTTTCTCGTTGTCGTACTCGTCCATATCCTCATCTGTGCTACTCGCATGCTGTTCACGATCGGTTGTTCTGGTTTGTGCTTTAATCGTATGGATCGCTATTGTGTGTCCGTTCTCTTCTGATTTCGCTTCATTGTTGTTGTTGCTGGTTGTTGGCTTAGAGACATTAAACGCGATCGTTGTAGAATTCATGTTTGTTGCTTCTTGATCCGGAGAAGCTGGTTTGGCAGCTGTTAGTGGTTTAGCGTAAGATGGTTGTGTGCTGATTTCAGTTGGATTTGAGTTTTCCTTAACAGTTTCTACGCAAGGTTTTCCGAGGTGTAGCTTCTTCGTGCAGAACTGGCACGTAGGAATTTGCCCTGGGTACGTGACTAGTGATGTCTGATGAATGAGAGCATCGTCCCTTCCTAACACTGTGAAGCTTAAGTAAGAGGGAATTGGCTTGGTCACACGCATTCTTACCACACGAACACCGTTAGGGATGCCCGGGAAAAAATTCCTCCATGTATCATGTGTAACGGAATCTACTTCTCCGTATTTTTGCAAGCATTTTTTAATCGCGCCGTCAGGGATACGCGTAGCCAAATCATGGACCCGAACTTCTACGGCGCCGTTCTCGATGTATACGGGAATGCTATATTTAACATTGCCGCATTCGGCGGTGTGCTGCATGTTGTTTCGCGAGGCGAATGACTCAGCTTGGTTAATGTTGTTGAACGAAATCAGCACGCAATGTTTGATATGATGCATTTGTAGGGTTTTCACTTCAGCCAGATTGAGTTCCATCTGCACTTTTAATAATTGTTCCACTTCCCGAATGGCTGGTCTTACGGGGCATTTTGAAAAATCAACAGCAACACAGTTCGGCCGCATCTGTGTTGCTTTTTGCTGGGCACCGTCACTCATCACTAAATCGCACAGTAGGTATAGGCTATTATTATATGGACTGCTTGTGTGATAGGCACCGATTGATTTTTAGGTAGAATTGACTGTTTCACTTGCGCAGGACGATTTTTTGCTTCTGCTCAGGACGAGATATGAAGACAAACTCTTGTGTAAGGTTTTATCGGCAAAAAGAAGATAAACTGTCTGCACCCAGTGTCAGGTTCAATTTGTAAAGTTAAAATTGCCAATTCATTATCAGACAGATCGCAGACTATAGGAAGTAATTAATTGTAATTTATTATCTTGTAACCGGGATTTGACCAGTATATACAATTTACAAACGTGGATTTTTTTTTCGAGATTCGAGACCTTCTAAATTAAGGGGTTCAGTGCATGAATGGCCCAAGTCAAAAAACTCAAAATGCGATTTTTGATTTTTATTATCGATTTTGATGGGCTGAAGTTTTTTCGGTGTTTTCCAATCAAAACTGGTTTTTACTGGCCAAAAATAGTTTGGTTCTTCACAAACATATTCCAGAAAACAGTTATTTTTGGGAAGCTTTTGTTTCTGGAACTTGGCATATTTACAGGACTGATTTACGATCATGGGCAGTACACAATTACATGAAATTGAAATAAAATTAACCAAATTTCACACACTTTCTCTTTAGAGTGTATTGTTTACATCCGCTCAGTATTGTATGGTTGTCACAGAGAGAATGGGAAGAGAGACGAATAGTGTGAAGCCAAAATACCTTATTGAGCAGACCAATCCTGCAATGTAAATAAACATTACTCATGCCTCAGTTGGAGAAGATATGTATTGTACATCCACCAAAAAGGAATTTAAATTGACTGATTTTCGCTCTTCGTCTTTCTCTCTATTCTCTCTGATTTGTCAGTGAGATGGAAGGAAATCAGCAAAACGTATTCGAAAGGATTTTTTTCACCCATATGCAAATTCCTGGGTTGTCGCATCGTTCATTGATAAACTGATGAATTTACATCCTTCAACCGTCTCAAAAATCCCCCAAAGATTCCTGAAACACCTGATGACAGTGGATATCAAGCCAGAAGCTAAACTAAAACCGGGAACAACGCGCAAAAAGCGAGAGAGCACTGATTGCTAATTAGAAGTGAAATCTGAATATTTCGACACGGGGCTTGGCCAAAAAATTTCGCAGTGTCGTGCAGAGGGCCAAGAAACGATCTGGATTGAAAACGTACAAGCACTTCCTAAATTGTGGCAAGCGTCAGCGGAATGTTGCCAAATCGTGCGCTCGGGGAAACTCTACACGACTCTGCTAACCGGTGCTGTATTGTTTGTTTTTTTTGTTTATTGGGGGCTTTAACCTTTAAGGTCATTCACCCATGCAGGTGCTGCGTCTACACCAAAGCGGATTTTATGCAGTTGTCCGGAGAGGAATACTTCACGAATGAAGACAAGTTCGCTGTGGGAGATCGTTTCAAATGAAATTCGAAATTCGCTTCGAAATATCTGATTTAGCAGGCCATATGCACTTGTGGTAAACGTAATGAATCATTCATGATCGAATGCACTATAAACGATAAGATTTACAATAGTGAGAGCCTTCACGGCAGCACAACCAAAAACCGTTGTTTTGGCTTCATGCCACATAGAAATTGTGCACAGGCAATTCGGTTGGTTTTATGCTAAAAAATATAAACCCACTAAACTGCTCTGTACTCCGTTCGATCGAAATCTATTGGATCAGGATGAAATGCGAACTTCGGATGACTAAAGGAGAGGCGAAAAACGGAAGTGGAAAAAACTTAGAAAACCGCACCGGAAACGGCTGTACAGGCTTTGAAGGAGGGCGCAATATCTAGCATGTTACTCAAACTCATCCTAAAAGGTAAACGACGTATGTAAGCTGAAATTAAGGAAAGTTTTGGTTTCATTTAGTTAGCCGATTCACCAAATAATCTAAAGTGTGGCAATAATTTACGACTCACCCTTTATATCGGAGCGGAGCATTATTAGAAAAGGACCAACATCCCTACGGTCTTCCAATTCCTTCATTCCGTCCGACGCATTTCCAGCATTGGTCTGACATTGACAGTTGGTCTGGGTTCAATCCAAGCCGATGTCGTTAAGTTTTCTGAGGTAAAAAAGTCTTTGGTCATGTCTTCGTTCGGCAAGGTAGTAAAGCCGTTGGTTCCCGGTCCATGAGATGATGGATCGATATCTAGTCCAGATAGTGGAGTCACCTCTCTGGCGTCAGTAATGAAGAAGTAGAATCCAACTTCTATACTTACTTACAAATATCCTCCTCCAGTGATACTTGTGGAGTGCGCAATAGTACATACGGTCTCTAGCAAAAGCAATTATCGGACTAACATTCCTTCCCTTTCCTCCCGCGATCTACGTTTGGGCATGGCCGGCGCCAGTTTTGATCAATAAACACTTTAGAATTACCAGGAGTTGCATATTGAAAGATGTTTCACTACTCCCAAGCATAATTATCCACTGATACCCTGTGCAACTTCAGCTAGTAAGCGCACGTGTGAATGCTTATGTAACTAATCGCAGTCGCTACTTGTTGCAAGTGATACTTGGATAGTACGACGTTGATCCGATATAAGACTGACATCGTTTTTGACTTCCTTGGAATGAGTCTTCTATCATCACAAGAAGACATCTTAAATTGTATGCAAGAGGGTTTCTTGCATTCTTTGCACTTTACAAGAGTACTTCCAGTGATTCTTACCGCGTTGGTTTTGGGTGTAGCTATTCACCGCAACATTTTTTATTAGCTTTCTCTATCTAACTGTATTATTTATCACCTAATGACCTCTGCTGGGGCCAACCGATCAGTAGGTCAGTACGTTACCGAGCAATATTAATGCGAATCAAACGTCATAAAACAAACGTGTACGTGTAGCGATCTGATAGCACACACGATGAATGTTCCGGCCAGTATCGTACATGTTAATCGAACTGAAACACATGCATCGCTTCTCTTCTACTATTACTAAACAAAGCGCTGGGCTGTGGCGTCGAGAGGGGGTAGCGGCAAGTGGTATGCTATTGTAAAACGAAACAAACAAAACACTCGAATGGCACACCTTATCATTGTGCCAGCAGCATACGACGGAAGAAAACTTTTGGTCCTGTCCGCGATGGTACTGATACTGATGGAACAGAGAAAGACGCCCACACTTGAAAAGGGCGCTGGCTGGTGGAGCTCAGATAAGGTCAAAAAATACAATTGACTCTATCGAGTTAGTCTATCATTCGAAGCCTACTACTATTCGGCGAACAATCAGCAGTGATCAATGAAGCGCACATGAACTTGATGGTGATTCTACCCACCTCCGCACCGAAACCATCCGATCCGACCACACCGATCGTCGTAGTAACAAATTCAGGGGCGCCAGTCGTAGTGCAGTTTGCCCTTGCACACTGCACGGCACGGTGGTGGGTAGGAGGGGCTGGGGGGAAATCGTGCATAATTCAGGTGATACCGAACCGCTGCAGCCGCATCGCACTGAACGAGGAATGACTGCGCGCACGCTATGCGAGAAAAGTTAGTTGTGCGTTGCATTTTTTTTGCACCGAACAGTTTTGAACTTGGACGCGTTGGATCAGGGTAGCGTGACTTGTTGCAGTCGATGATTTGTATTCTATGTACCTTCCCCTCCCTAGTCGGAGCTATTTGTGGGTGCGGGGGCAATTAGTTGATCGTTGCGTGGTTATCAGCTACTTCCGAGTTCGGTGTCAGAGTGGCTGCAAAGTCATCGGTTCAATTACATACACTCAATCTTTTCATTAGGGGGTAGGTGGGGGAATAGCTAGAATTGGTCAAATGATTTGTTGTTCAAACTCTTCCCGTTTTAGAAATAGCTTACTAGAAGATGAATTTGTTGGCAGATGATTTACCTGAAAAAAAAACGAAAAAGAATGTATCGGTTAGATTGAAAACTATTGATTGGACAATAATTATATATAATTGTTAAAAATGCAAATGTTGTGATAATTATTTGGATGGGTAAACCCGGATCAGAATTTGGCACTTTAGTTTGATTCATAGAAACGAGCTGTCATAGGATACCGGCGCGCGTCGGATCGGCGGAGTACACAGTCGTAAGTGGCCTGCCGTTTCAGGGTTACAGACAACATTTGTGCAACAAAGTGGTGGTATCGTCTAAGCACAAGCTCAGTGTTGGTGTTAGTGTCGATACCGTTTACTGGCAGTGCTTCCTCATTCTACATTCCAACGCGCGAACCGGCGCCGATGCATTTGAATGACACTCGACAATGCGCGCTACCCCCGTGCGTCGTATTTTTGCTACTGATGAACATTCGGAGAATTGGTCTGGCATTGCGAGTGCTAATAATTTTACTAAACGCCAGCCAGTCAGGAACAGGGTTCACAATGTAGTCGGACAGTGTGCTCACGAGGGCAGTAAACAGTTTACTGTGTAATCAAAATATTTTTGGCAGGAATGCATTTCTATGCGGCGATTTGTCACTTGCTTCACGACTGTTTGAATAATGTTTTCTGTCAGTAAAATATTCGTTTTATCATCGACATCTCACGTTCGCTCGTCGGAATGTTATGGTAGTTGATACGACAAGTACGTGATATTTACTGTGTATAAACGTTTTTCAGCATAACATGTTCATGATACCTAAAATTTATGTATAAACAATAATTTAGACGGTCTTGAACATATCTGGTAAAACTCCCGGCTTTGCCACTAGTCTCAGCTGTTTCAAATTAAAAGTTTGAAATTATATTTATTTATTAGATCTTGGGCAGATATCATCCAGAATGCATGTATAATTACTCATTGTTAGAGTGTTAAAAATATTTCTAATTGCTTCCTTTTTTGCTGCAACATCTATCTACTATCTACTGGATTATTCAAACTATAACGTTTATGGTGTCTTGGAATAGCAATAGCAAGAATGCATGAATAGCAAGATTCCCGTGTATATGGTCCTCAATCTAACTTTTTCCCTGGCATTCTCAACGGTGTTCCGGTGATGCAAAAGCAGCTGAATCAACATATACCGTCATACTGTATCGATTTTGTTGGCTATTTTCAGCAAATTTGAGACTAAGAGAAACGAAAGCAATGAAATTGAAAGACGGATAGGTATTCTAGAGCGAATCAGTTATAAACTTAGAACGGAAAACTAGAACTAGGCAACTGCAAAACAGCAGAAGGCAAAAAAATTCTTCACATTTCCTTTCGATCATGCCCATGTGAGCCTGCCTAGTTCTAGTTTTCCGTTCTAAGTTTATAACTGATTCGCTCTAGAATACCTATCCGTCTCTCAATTTCATTGCTTTCGTTTCTCTTAGTCTCAAATTTGCCGAAAATAGCCGACAAAATCGATACAGTAGAACCTTGCGGCAATTAAAACATAGTAACATATACCGTCATAGTTGATTTTCGAGGGCAGATCATCTCAAGGTTTTAACTACATACAAAGAACCTTATTCACATATCCTGGGCAGACGCCAATGTGCCAGTCCTATAACCAGACGGCACACTCCGTAAGCCATGCGCCAAAACATCTAAAGAAAATTAATCTACTACAAACAACATTATCAAACAAGCTTCGACATCTGCTGATACACAACAGACAGCCAGCTAAAAATATATGCTGGACAAACAATATTCCACGGTATCTGCAAGCCAATAGTTAACATACCAAAGGAAGAAACAAACAAAACAGTAGACGGCTATACCAGAGTCACTCAAAAACACAAAAGGTACCATACATGTAACAGCGAAAATCAAAACTGTAGCGACGACGACATGAACACAAACACAAGCGAGAGAGAGAGAGAGAGAGAGAGAGAAAAAGGCAAACGGAATGATCAGCAAGCGTCAGAGAGTAAAAACAGCGGAAAGCGGAAAGCAATGCGCACAGGAGAGTCGACTGAATTTATTTGTTTGTTTTTTATCTATAATGAATTGTAAATGGAATGGTTTTCTTACATTCTGCAAGCATAGGTATATCGGGCTATATTATTCCGTATATCTGCCACATAACGAGTCATAACCTTCTGAAGATTTCAAAAGCGTTGCATTATAGTGTAGCAGAAATGGTCTTCATAATGGGCAGTGACGCAAATGCTCATTACATCATTTGGGGCAGCTCAGACATCAATCAGAGAGGCTCTGAACTGATGGAGTACATCAGTAGCACAAATCTATATATGAGTGTAGAAATCCGACCAACTTTTGCGAGGTGTTGGCTACGGTTGTGGTACCAGTACTACCGGTACCGAAAGTCCTGGGAATACCGATCCACTCCGGTACTGAACAAAAGCAGGTACCATAAATTTTTTTATGAAAAATATGTAGGCTCCATAGCGGGACCTGTTTCCAAATATCGGTCTGTAAGATGGCTTTTAATTATATTTAATTATCTCCTAGATAAATCGTTCAGCTTACGCCTTTGTGGGGAAATGAGGTGGGGCCATCATCATAATAATTCTAGAAGTTAAATATTACTAACTCCCGTTGTACTAAACGATTTGTTTGAATTCCTGCACTATTCGATCGAAAAAAAATTTAAACTATCTTCCACTAAATTTAAAAGCATCAACATCTAGCACAAAAGTAAAAATTTATTTTGATTTTATTTATTAACGAGAATCTGATTGGTTCTAATTATTCACTAGGTGGCGCGTGATAAGGCTGTGGCCTAAGTCATGTATGTAGTTGAATCCGGCTTAAATCTTTATCTATAAAAGAACGAACAGCGATTTAGTAGCAGACAATTTTAGAGTTGGTGAAATGCTTCGAATGGAGCGATTCGTAATTTTTGGTGATCGGAAAAATCAGCAAAACTCCATAGTATACAGGAAATTAGGAGCCTTGGTATGCACAAAAGTCGAAGCAAATTTACAGCAATTGTTTCGCATGAGCTGGAAAATTGGCAAGTTCCAAATGAAACTGAACCGTCTCTATCCGATCATAAATATATATTTTTCGATCATCTTGATATCACTTTTAATCTACCTAAATCTACAAATTACTACTCTTTTTGGAAAACTTGGCGACTAAGTTTCATGGATATTATCCAAAAATTAGTCAACTTGGATGATGTCGTGGATACGAAAAACTAATTCATAGTAGCATCCTACTAAGAAGTTTGTCCGCTCCGTACTGTTAAATCGATTAGGTGGAGCGCTGAGCTTGAAAGAATACAGAAGGATTTGAGAAGAGCTTGGAACCGGCGTTAGCCTGATGACTCCAGGGCCTTCAGATTCATCTCGTAGTACATATAAGAAATGTCTTAAATCTGCAGAGCGGGCTTGTTGCCAAACCTATACTCTAATATCTCTAGTCGAAACGAGGCTAGCAGGTTAAATAAAATTATCTCGAAATCGAAAGATTTTCAAATTAATTCCTTAAAGAGAAGAGATAGTGTTTATGTGACTGACGAATAAAATGCGACACATACTTTCCAGGATTTATCGATCCAGAGCTGAACAATGTTCACAGATCTCCTTCTTGCGAGTCGGACTCGTGTGCGTTAGCATGCACATTGGTTACCACTGATTCGGTCAAGTGGGCAGTTGACAGCTTTGTTCAATATAAATCGCTTGGAAAAGATGGAATCTTTCCCATACAGCTGCAAGAGGGAGTTGATATTTTTAAACTTGTCTTGAAATCGATTTTGTTACTGGCTGGCATATGGCCAGTCTTTGAAAAGCCCCTAGTCCCTGGTCAAGCCACGGGGACCGTCTGGGGTGGACTCTCACGGTCTCTTCTCTGGCTAGCTCGATCGTGAAAGCACGAAGACTTTCCGGGTCGGCTCCGGGGTCTACTTTGGGATCAAGAGTTCGGATAGTAGTAATTGAAAGGCTATTCCTCACTTTAATCTTATGTATTACTCACAATTGGTGTGTGTGTGTGGGTGTGTATCGGGATGCACTCGTCTGCACGTGGTCGGCCGACCTGCTGCTGCTGCTACTGGTGGGTATTGGCTGAATGTGCGCTGTACTGCTCGTTGCTGCTGTAGGTGACTGCTTTTGCGGCGATAACTTCGGAGGGTCTCCCGCTCTTGACTGCATACGACTCCGAAAGCGGGAAAAAGGGCCGGTTATACGGTGATCCACTTAGCCAGTCGGGATCGACTCTTGGTCCTTCTGGGAGATATTGTGTTGCAGCTACTCCAAAGGCGTAGCTTGGAAAAGGTTCCAGCCCGTCGCAGCTTCGAACTTGAATGCGTGCGACCTCGAAAGCTGGAGAGCGTCCGCGGGTGCGGTTATGTTTAATTAGTCGGTCAAAGCCCGACGCTTTGTTTTCCGTAGTCCGGAATCAGTCGGTAATTTAATGGGTCCTAGCGTGGTTTTGGAGAAGCTTGGGGTTAGGTCACAATATTTCTCGCTTGTTGCAGTTATATTTTTAGCTTCATTTACCTGACTGCTATGGTTGAAGCACGTCCAATATACTTCGGCTTGAACTACCGGTTATGTAATTTTCACTTTTAAAATCAAACTTGCTAATCTCGATTTTTAGCGACCGTTCACGTTGGTTGTCTAGATGATAAGACCTTGGCTTCAATAATTTACCCAGCTTCTCCCCACGGATGTTCTATAGAACGTTTTCAGGTGCATAGTGCAGCAATTTTCGCGCAGTGCATTTGTGGTGTGTATAATGTCTGTTTTAGTACAATTATTTGAACTGCTCGTTATACATATTCCTACGGAGTTTTCAATTTTAGTTTATTTTATCCCTAATTTTAATTATTTCTAGTTCTCTGACAATTTTAACCTATTAGACTATAATCGATTTTACAATTAACAACAATATAATATTATAGATGATATCAATAATAATTAACTCATAAACGCATGCCCAACCTGACACGTATATACATGAAATTCACCATGAACGCTAGTATGACTGCTTTTTTTTTGATTTTTGCTTCTCCTATAAGGGCTTCATAGGGTGTACGATTCGAAACGGTAACACTACCTCACACTCCCCCGTAATAAATTAATTACGATTAGTAATTAATTTATTGGTAAAACTTTGTTGTAGTAAACGATGGCCCAGGGTTGAGTTTTGCCTTTATGCAATACTCGACTTTTAAAAGAGTTAGTATTTTAGCGCAAAGTTAACTAAATAAACATTTTTGACATGCTTTAGCCAAAAGTTATTTACTGGCGCCTTTACCCTTTTACATCTATTAATTGACCTTGACTACCTTCCAATAATCTCAACTGATTAATTGAGAGGAAGGGATCGATCACTCTCTTTAGAACTTGCGGCGACTTATCTCTGATAACGATCTCATTTCAATTGCTTGCTGCCACCGTTGTAGGTCGAAACAAAGACTAGAACTACGATATATAAAAGATGGATGGCGTAATTTTGTTGTGAAAATTAATTAGAATTGAAGATTTTGTGATATGAAGTTAATGGGATTATAGTGTCGCTTCCTGATAGCATAATGAAGAGTAACCGGTTAAAAATCTTCTATGCAGCATATGAAATACGTTTGTCAGTTTTGTTCTCATCCTTTGGTGTTATTCTATATGTGCTAATTATGCTTTCAGATAGCAAGCGTCAATAATCGGAGATGAATACTGTGCTATTTGATCATTACGCTGTGATCAGCAATTGATAATTTTATCAGAATCGCGGGCTCTCTCTTATTTGGCTCGATAAACGAATCGGTCGTGTCACAAAATATACCCGACGAAGGGAAAAACAACAAAAAATTGGTTCTACAAGCTTGAACAATTTTCGCCAATGAAGACGATTACAAAATTGAACTAGTAGCGCTCCGGGAAGAAATTATTAATCAATATTCCCCGGTTTGAGATCAGCCGAAGAAAATATTCCCACGTATTTCCCGCTCTCATCGGTCAATTCATAAGAACTTGTCCCCCGCCTCGCCGTGATCGTACATGGGACGTATGCCGGGCCCAATTTTGCGTTGTATGAGTCGCCTGCAGAAGATTGACTGAAATTTCGCTTGTATACTCTTTGTCCCACATAATAGACCGGCGCAGTTTTGCGAGATCGAAGGCTATAAGTCCGGCTGCTCTTCTCGTATGCCTTCTCGAGATTTTTCGTAACAATATTGTATATAGTGCTATCAATGTGTGATTTCTTTTCTGTTCTTTCCTTTTCAGATAGGTCAACTTTATCAGCATCTAACGTGTGCTCTTCGCCACTGGCAACGATCTCGTGACCATAAATAATACGAAAGGGAGTGAAGCCAGTCGACGAATGACGAGTGTTATTTATTGTGTACTCTACTTCGGAAATCCGAGTGTCCCAAAGACGTTGATCGGATTTTACGTAAGTTCGGACACAGGCGTTGATGCTACGGTTTAGTCGTTCTACGGGGTTCGCCTGACTATGGTGCCGTGCGTTGGCCCAGTGTTTGACCTTATATTTTCGCAAGAAGGTCTGAAAATCTTTACTAATAAAGCAGCTAGCATTGTCGCTAATTAGTATTTCTGGGACCGAATAACGACGGAACCACTGTTCCTCTAGTGCTTTTATTACTAGCGCCGTGGAAATTTTTCTAACTGGTATCAACATTGTCCATTTGGAAAAAAGATCAAGAAGAACCAGCAGATGTGTGTTCCCAGTTTTACTTCGTGGCAATGATTGAATGAAATCTATAGAAAGAATTTGGAATGGTTTCGTGGTTATTCGTGGTTGCCCCATAGCGGGGTGCTGAGAGACGTTTGATGGTTTGAACTCTTTACAGGCTTGACATTTCTGCACGTATTTCTTAATGACCGTCGCCATGTTCGGCCAGAAATAGCGCTGCCGCACTTTGTCTAACAGTTTTTCATAACCCATGTGAAAAGCCTGATCATGTTCCTTTTGGAGAATCTCACTACGGAGATCCTCAGGAACGCAGAGCTTCCACTCGTACCGATAATCAAGAACATCAGTTTTTGACGGTACAAACTTAAACAGTTTCCCATTTTCAACTTTGAAGTCTAAATTGGTCTCTGGGGATATTTTCACCCTATGCATTAGTCCGGTGTACCAATCATCAGTCAACTCCCCAATAGCAATCGATTCAACTGCTCGAGATAGAGCATCGGGTATAATGTTGTCCTTCCCGCGTCTATGCTTTATCTCTATGTCGTAGCCCTGGAGCTCAATGCTCCATCTACTTAAGCGAGATGAGGTTCTCCACTTGCCCTTCATTATATGGGTGAGTGCCGAAGCATCGGTTATCACGACGAAATGGGTGCCTTCTATGTATGGGCGAAACTTCTCTATTGCCGAAAGTACTGCCAAGCCTTCCTTTTCGGACGCAGCATAAGCTTGCTGAGCCGGTGATAGTTTTTGCGAGAAATACGCAACAATTTTCTCTCCGTCTGCGTGCTGTTGTGTTAAAACTGCCGCTATCGCGCTATCGCTTGCGTCAGTTTGTATCTGGAAAGGCAGCTCAAAATTGGGATTGCATAGCACTGGAGCAGCAATCAAACTCTCTTTGATTTTAATAAAAGCTTCTTCAGCTTCTTCGCTCCACACGATAGACTTTGGCTTTTTCCGAAGTAGATTCGTAAGAGGTGCGCTGGTTTCGCTAAAGAAGGCAATAAAACGCCTATAATAATTTGCCATCCCCAAAAATCGACGCAAAGCTCGAATTGAGGAAGGCCGCTCATAATTTATTATGGGTTCTATTCTCTCGGGATTAGGTCGAAGACCTTCGCGAGAGAGTATATACCCTAGGTAAGGAAGTTCAGTGACACAAAATTTCGATTTATCGATATTAATCGATAAATTGGCAGCTTTCAATCGTTTCGCCACTTCTCGCAAACTACGAAGGTGAGCCTCGAATGTATCGCTTACCACGACTATATCGTCGAGGTACACGAACACATTCGGCTCAAGCTCACCATGTCCAAGTACCTCATCCATCAGACGAGCTAAACTGGCTGGGCTGTTAACAAGTCCGAAAGGTAACCTGGTGAATTGAAATAGCCCCCTTCCCAACACTGAAAAGGCCGTATACCTACGCGACTCCGGTTTAAGAGGTATCTGCAAGAAAGCTTTAGTTAAATCTATCGTTGTCAGATACCTGCTTGCACCTAAGCGGCTGAGGATACGGTCTTGGTGTGGGAGAGGGTAGGCATCCCTTCGCGTTCGATCATTGAGACGGCGCGCATCTAAACATAGACGCACCTCCCCGGTAGGTTTGACCACCGGGACTGTGCTCAACGACCAGTCACTGTTACTTCTTTCGATTACATCCTGTGATAAAAGTTTGTCAATTTCTTTGTTGACTTTTTTCTGAATTTCTGGGGACGTGGGATATGGGTTGATTCGAATAGGAGGTGCGCTCGTATACTCCTCTTTGAGTTCGATTTTATGAGAAATCAGTGGTGTGACATCTAATCTCTCACCATCCACTGCTATTTTAAACATGGCTTTTACCACTTCCAGTTCTGCTTTCTGCTCTGCGCTTAGCCCATCGCTACCATCCTCCCTCCCAACTTCTACTTCATCAAACTTGATTTCGCTCCCATCAATCATACGGTCTTCTGTATCAACAGTCGGTTTTATATGAAAAGCCTTCCAGAAGTCTCCGTAGCCTAGAATAAGCCTACGGTGAAGTTCTGGTGCTACTAATGTTGGCACAATTTTAGTTCGGTTGTTGAATGTAACAGGAAGATTTACATAGCCTTTCACCGGGACAATGCTACCATCAGCCGTTTTTACCGTAGCTAACGTACTGAAAAGTTTTAATTTTGTTGCTTTTAAAAGCTTTTCTGCACCAATACCCAGAACCGATCGCTGAGCTCCACTATCTAAAAGCCCGATCAATTCAGTGCCCATAATAGACACCCTCGCAAAAGGTCTATTATCCCCCTGAACGTCAACGAAACATTCTTCTACTTCTGGTTTAGTGCTGTAATCACTCGCGGAAACGGGTAGGAAACCGTGAGTCAATAAATTGGATTCGGTCTGATTAATATTGGAAGGATTGGAAAGAGTCGCTTCAGCTTCCTTCCCTAAACTGAACTCTCGGCGTTTTTTTGACAGAACGGACACGTACTAGTGAAAACGTCTGCAAACCCACAAAGTCGACAGAACTTTTGCTTTTCGACTGGACATTCCACGTAATGGTGCCCAAGTTTTCGACAGTTATAACAGGTGCCAATGGGTGGGCGAACATACTGTTGAACCAACGTGCTTAACGTGCTTTTGCACGACCCTTCCATAGCTTCCTCTTTACCTTCATCCTTTTTTCTTTCAATTTTACTAGACGGTTCCTTCCCATCTCGTCTTTCCTGCTCTACCTTTCCTTGTTCCCCCTTAGCTTTACCGAGGTCTCTTTTGGTATTAGTAAATACTCGTGTATTATTTCCACTATTACCCGAACCGTTCTTCGGTTTAGGCTGACCCGAAACTTCTACTTCGCTGACCTGGTTGTAGCGGTGTTGATTCGAGCTTTCCGCAGTTCTTTGGTAAAGATTTGCGTTATTCTCATCTACAATCCTACCATATCTTCTAAGTTTACTCAGAGATTTGATATTCGCTCCCGTGAGAGCATTTTTATAATCGTGGCGCATGTTCCGCCAGATTATATTGAACTTTCGCTTATCCGTAATCGATTTTGTCATAGATTGAAAAATCTTTTGCATCTCGTGGAAGTAGTCCGCAAACTTTTCCCCTCTAGCCTGACGACGATTAGTTGCCTGGACTTCGAGTTGGAAATCTAAGTCTGGAGGAAGAAACTCACGTTTCAATTCCTTCTTCAATTGTGACCAATTCCTAAAGTCTCTATTTTCCATACCCTCAATGTACCAGTCTTTGGCACGTCCGGCAAATAAGTGAATAGCAGACCGGAAGAGTTCATGATCAGTCACATTTTCAGACGTACACCTCATTTTAACTTCTTTCAAAAATTCTGCTAGCTTTCGCCCACAATCTTTTCCATCATATTTCAGTCTCCATTCAAATATAGGTATTCTCTTCATAGGTTCCCTCTTAGTCCTACTATACTTCTTGTTCTTTTTCCGATGTTTTCTTCTCAGTCGTTCCTCAGCTGAGTCTGATGAGCTTTCAGAGCTTGAGCATGAGAACTGGGAAGAAGTCATCGTTTCGGTTGATGAACCCTCATCTGATGAATTCGAACTAAACTTTACAATCTTTCTCGTTTTCTGTTCGAATTTGTTCACTTTCTTCTGGTTAGCACCACCACTTTCCGATGACGAGCTTTCAAAAGCCTCAATCGGTTTTTTCTTCCTCTTTTTCTCTCCTCGACTTCTAACTTTCGACAAATTAACTTTTTCAGATTCCGAAACATCAGTGTTAGATGTTGGGCCTGTTTCAATCATTGTCCTATCCCTTTCGAGACCAGAATATTCTAAAGCAAACGCCTGGTTGTTCTGTTCACTTGTAGTGGGAACGGTTGGTACCTCACCCGTTTCCCCCCCGGGAGTATCAGAATTCAATTTCGCGTTTAATTCCAACAACAGTCGTTTCAATTTCTCTTTTCTCTCAATATTTAGCTCTAATTCTCTTTTCCTCTCTTTTTCGATTTCCAGTTCTTGCTCTCGTCTTATTTTCTCTTCCGCAGACGTGCGTAAAACAAAATCTTTAAACGCTTTGATAAGGTGTCCCGCATTATCAATTTTGCCCTCCTCAAATTCAGTTAATTTATCCAAAATTTCATCAGCTCTTTTCATTGAAGATTCTAGTTCATTTCTTCTATATTCAATTGATTTGGGCTTTGCCCCCCCTACGGCTCCACCACTCGTCAAACCTTCATCGTCTAGCGCGGCTACTGTCTCATTTAGAATTTCTATCTCACTTCTGACTTCCTCTAAAGCTTGAGAAATATTTGGGTTAACTGGCTCCACAAGAGCACTGCCCTCTGCGAGAGCGGATGGCAGTGGGAAATGTTTCTCGATTATTTTATCAATTTGCTTTTCAATCAATCTGACCTGTGATTTGTATTTGCGCGCGTCCATAGCCATTGACAAATGAAGTACTCTAACCTGGTAATGAATCATTCTAGTTTTTAGCTTTTCAATTTGCCTCGCATCAACTTTCGGGTGATCTAACAGCCCACCGATGACCGTTAGTCTTGAATTCATCATAGCGATCTCTTCGGCGGCGGATCTCCACGTTCTTGCAAAAGCGGTGAATACCAATCCCATTTCTCTTTCCTCTTTCATCCTATCTTTTAATTTCCTACGCTTAACACTTTCATGATCCGTTTCGCGGAATATAATATTGCGGATCAGAAGTTCATGCTCTACCTCTTCGTTCGTGAGATGGTTCACGTCCATGTTCTTGTACAAGGTTTGTAAACTCATCATTATTTTATAATTTATGTATATTTGCAAAATAAAGAATGATTTAACAAAAGATCACTGAATCCAAAATTTTTTTAATTCGTAGTCCCAATTAGAAAATTGTTTACTGGAACTCTGTGTAGTCAAGACCCATTAATCGATAACTTTAAATCCAAATAATATTTATCTCCCGAGCAATTATTTAGCTAACTTTCACTTAAATTCTAGCTCTAATAAGTGTTCGCGCACTAGTAAGCAAACGAATAGCACAAGTTTAGTTACTGGGGAAAGTTTGTTTCGTGACACCGTTTTTCAGCTTAACCCTTTTGCGTTCAGTCAGAGATTTTGGAAAATATTACTATTTTACTAATTCCTCCTACACTCCGTGTGTTCAAAAACTACCTTTTTGAACCCTTGATCCTTTTTCGACTATTTAGTTGGGCGCCAATTGTTACTGGCTGGCATATGGCCAGTCTTTGAAAAGCCCCTAGTCCCTGGTCAAGCCACGGGGACCGTCTGGGGTGGACTCTCACGGTCTCTTCTCTGGCTAGCTCGATCGTGAAAGCACGAAGACTTTCCGGGTCGGCTCCGGGGTCTACTTTGGGATCAAGAGTTCGGATAGTAGTAATTGAAAGGCTATTCCTCACTTTAATCTTATGTATTACTCACAATTGGTGTGTGTGTGTGGGTGTGTATCGGGATGCACTCGTCTGCACGTGGTCGGCCGACCTGCTGCTGCTGCTACTGGTGGGTATTGGCTGAATGTGCGCTGTACTGCTCGTTGCTGCTGTAGGTGACTGCTTTTGCGGCGATAACTTCGGAGGGTCTCCCGCTCTTGACTGCATACGACTCCGAAAGCGGGAAAAAGGGCCGGTTATACGGTGATCCACTTAGCCAGTCGGGATCGACTCTTGGTCCTTCTGGGAGATATTGTGTTGCAGCTACTCCAAAGGCGTAGCTTGGAAAAGGTTCCAGCCCGTCGCAGCTTCGAACTTGAATGCGTGCGACCTCGAAAGCTGGAGAGCGTCCGCGGGTGCGGTTATGTTTAATTAGTCGGTCAAAGCCCGACGCTTTGTTTTCCGTAGTCCGGAATCAGTCGGTAATTTAATGGGTCCTAGCGTGGTTTTGGAGAAGCTTGGGGTTAGGTCACAATATTTCTCGCTTGTTGCAGTTATATTTTTAGCTTCATTTACCTGACTGCTATGGTTGAAGCACGTCCAATATACTTCGGCTTGAACTACCGGTTATGTAATTTTCACTTTTAAAATCAAACTTGCTAATCTCGATTTTTAGCGACCGTTCACGTTGGTTGTCTAGATGATAAGACCTTGGCTTCAATAATTTACCCAGCTTCTCCCCACGGATGTTCTATAGAACGTTTTCAGGTGCATAGTGCAGCAATTTTCGCGCAGTGCATTTGTGGTGTGTATAATGTCTGTTTTAGTACAATTATTTGAACTGCTCGTTATACATATTCCTACGGAGTTTTCAATTTTAGTTTATTTTATCCCTAATTTTAATTATTTCTAGTTCTCTGACAATTTTAACCTATTAGACTATAATCGATTTTACAATTAACAACAATATAATATTATAGATGATATCAATAATAATTAACTCATAAACGCATGCCCAACCTGACACGTATATACATGAAATTCACCATGAACGCTAGTATGACTGCTTTTTTTTTGATTTTTGCTTCTCCTATAAGGGCTTCATAGGGTGTACGATTCGAAACGGTAACAATTTTGCTTACCAGGTTTGCTACCGGATATATCTCGAAAGCATGGCAAGAAATAACTATTAGATTGATTCCCAAAGCTATGAAGAAGCCAAGAGTTTTAGGCCTTACAGTTTAAGTTCTTTTTTTTTCTAAACGCTTTGGAACGGATAGTTGATCATCACATCAGGAGCGTTAGTTTAGTTGAAAATCCACTGCATAAAATACAACATGTGGGAAATCTACGATCACTTTACTTTACATTGTTGTTTTCAACATTGAAAACATCTTCTGGCTCAAGCAATCAGCTTGGGTATATTCCTAGATATTGATGGTACTTTTGACATCGTATCTGTCCAATGCATTCTGGAAGCGACGTGCGGTCACGGTGTATCTACATGTATCTCGGGCTGGATAAACGCAATGCTTAATAATCGCATTATTTGCTCGTCACTGAGACAGGCGGAGATAAGGAAGCTGAATATTTGTGGCTGTTCTCAGGCTGGCGTTCTGACACCTTTGCTATTGAACCTGGTTGCCGACGGCTTGTTGAGAAAACTAAATGAGCTTGGATTTCTAACCTACGGGTTTGCTGACAATTACCATATGCTAATTACCGAAAATTTGCACTGGAACAGTATTTGATTTCTTGCAACAAGCATTAAAAGCTATCGAACAGTGGTATCGACAAGTTAAATTATCAGTTAACCCAAACAAGATTTCAACGATTCTTCTCACGAAGAAGCGAATAACGACTGTGCTTCGTCCCTTGCAGTTCTTTGATTCTGAGCTACTGTGTATAGATCAAGTCAAGTACGTTGGGAAGACAGGAAGGGATCTTAAACCCAAAAACATCTATTGGATTCACACGACTATTGTACGTTTAATGCTGTCAAATAAATGCCTTGTGTGGTGACAGAGGGAGGGGTGATGACGGATAAACCATCTGCAAAGAATGGTGCTTTTGGTTTTGACTTGTGCTTTCATCACAACTCCGACTGCTGCCCTTGAGTCTCTTATAAATATCGAACCATTACACATACACTTCAAACAAGAAGTACTATCATATGCAAAAGACTGCAAGTTATTGGGCTTTGGAACAGTATCTTGGTACCAGTCATACACGATTGTGGTCACAAATGGTAACATGAGGTGAAGATATTCTTGCTTCCAGCGATATTACATCAATTACACATAAGTACATCTTATTTTCAACCTAACATCATTACAAATCACATCTTATAGTCTAAGTGAGTCGTTTAAGCCTATTTTTAAAAGCATTACTAGATTCACAAAAGTCGAAATAATCATAAAATCTGTTAAATATATCACATGGAGAGACAACAACAAACGTAAGTGGCCTGTTACACTTACGGCTCTCTGATGGAGGGACGTGCTGGTGCTGGTGTCTACTGTCGTAAAATGAGATTGGAACAATTTTACTCGCTAGGTAGATACTGTACTGTATTACAAGCAGAAACTTTCGTGATTATGTGCGTGGCACAATCGGTTCTTTAACGAAGCTTTTCGGCAAAGTTATAAACTTCCGCTCCGATTGTCAGTCTGCAGTCAAGGCAGTCTTAGCTCAGACAAATCACGGTCCAAACCAGTGATCACGTGTCGTGAACCCAAATCGAGGAACTAAGTATTATAAACACCACCTACTTTATCTTGTATGCCCGGACATTCCAAAATTACTGGAAATGAATGAGCTGACGAATTGGCCAGGGCAGGTTCAGCGATTGACTTCGTTGGTCCTAAGCCTGCCCTGCCAATTTCGACAAGTTGGAGCACCGAAATAATTGTAGAAATCTACAAACATATCGCCAAACAAAGACATTTCTAGAACAACCGTGACCAGTAGTTTAGAAAATATTCCTACATTTTTCGAATCTCCACCGCGGCATGCTGACCAGGGCTTTAACCCGTCATTGCAAACTCAATTATCACATGGCAACCATTCAGCGCGCTGAGTCTTTTTCGTGTTATCTTTGTGAATCCGATTACGGAACCTCATATCATCTGATATGCAACTATGCAGCAATAGCGATTTCGAGTTTTCGGCCATTCTTACATAGACGACACCGCGTTTGGACGAAGGAAACTGATTCCTGATACCCTTTTTTTGTTATCCGTTGGAGTTGCAATTTAGCACAAGGTGGAAAATTACCAAATTCTACTCACATGCACGTTAGAGTTCAACGTTTTCGATCATCACCAGATTTAAAAATGATCGAAGCTCTTTTCTGACGGTTGAAAATGAACCGGATACGACACGCGCTGATTAGAGAAAATATTCATTCAATTGAATATCGTACAATAATATTCATTTTACTAAACAAGTAAGTAAATTAGGTTTTCAAATGTTTTCAAATGTCAGTAATGTATGTAAAACAATAATTAGAATTATCATCGCTTGTTTGGTTATTGCACGTTCGCTTCGTGGAATAATCGAAGACGAATAAAAACTTGGTTCGTTTGACATTTTCGGTAGCGTCACGGAATATTGAAGATGAGTGCGGCAGAATTTGATCAATTTTCATTCAATGAATTTGACTATTTGTAACTCTTCTCATAACAGCTACGCGCTCTTCACTCAAGTTATAAATTTGGTTTGTTTTTGCGTTTGTGAACGATTTAGTTAGGAAGGTAAATGAGTTTCTTCGGCTAATTGAAAAGTTTTCGAAAGCACCAACCACTCTGGCTGTGGAGGATGGATTGCCAGCTGATAAGCTCCACCAAAAGTAAGGTGTATCGTTTGGATTACGAAATTTGAAATACTTGGGAGACACCTTTTATATATCGCTTTTATATATATTTCAAGAATACAAGATTTAAAACTATCTACCAACTCATTCGATCCGGAGGTCCATAGATCTGTCACGGAACTCCTAAGGCAGTGCTAATTGGAATGATAGTACCAATGCCCAATTAGGATAACTCACTTCTGTCGAATCGCAAATTGAGCGATCTTACAAATTTTACTTATCTATGAGTAAGTGCATTTTGGTACAATGAGTCGCGAAGGGATTTGCATTTAAGCCACTTTTCTGACAAATAGTACTGGAAGGGAGTGTGCATTTAAAAAGACAATTGAAAAGGTTCTTTCGCTCAGCTTTAACACGATCAAAAAGATTTCAAATATACCAAATTTTGAGACTAAAATGATGGATATTTGAAATAAAATTAAAGACGTTTCCTAAAATCTTCGAATTTAAGGACACGTCATTAAAAATAAAAACTGTTGGTAACCCTAGTTACTCCAAAATTGAAAACACTACTTCTGTTTCTAACTAAGCAATGGCTTCGTTACCTAAGTAAAGACATTTCGTTTTCTGATGAATGATTCTAAAATAGAACCCGGATTTCAGCTAGCAGATTTAAAAAAGAACATGTTTTTAAAGTTCTGAATATCGCAAGCAAATGAGCCGTTGTTTATTTATGAGCACAAGTAATAGAGGAATCCGGGGCTATAAAAACGATGGGGGCAATTCAGATCCCCTCGATTTCTCAGAAAATTTTAAGACTTTCTCACTGTCGTACATATTCGTGGAACCGCTATTCTAACACATTTTTTGACAGCTGAATATCATTATTTTGTTTTTTAGAAAGGAGATAAAACGTGTTTCATTATTTTGCCATCCTCAAAACAAAAATCAATATAATGAATAAAACGTGATAAAAGAAAGAAAAAAAAAATTAAAAAAATAAGAGGAAAGTGTTTTTGGAAAGCTTGATGCGCCTATATTACGGAATGATTTTTGTTTGGGTGAAAACACAGATATTTTCAAATCGCTCACCACTTCTGAGTGAAATGAGCGAACTTCTGACTCCCTATTCCATCAACCACCGTTCAGCGGCTTGGAGCTGTGCACACGATTGCGCACGCCACAGCAACGAAAATACATGATACACTAATCGACAGCTGTGACTACCCAGATTATATTTGGATCACAATTTATTTTTTTTTGCTTAAGAAGGTTCTCCAATAAATATTTCGTAGGTAAACATAATTTCATTATAAAAAATTACGGTCTCAATTATCCCTACATTGCACAGTGGACCACTCCATACAAAAGCTGGACAAAACCTCAACAGTAGTTTAAAATGTCTGAAAATATCATCTAAGGGTAATTTTGGTGCGTTGAACTCGATTTTGATTAAATTAGGACGCTAAAATGAAAATTAGGCAGTCTAGGGTGGTTCTAAAAGTTTTTTTTTTAATTTCGCAAAAGTGAATTTTATTAACTTCTCAAAACAGATACTTCGTAAGTGAACAGAAACATTTTGATTTCGTAGGGTAGTCCTTAGTAACGAGTTAGCTAGGGTGGTTCCAATTTATCGAAATCTGGAGAATAAAAAATGATGTAATATACATTTGTTTGTAGATCTTCAGTCCAATCTGAATACCATCGTAGAAAAAATCATTCCTTCATAGCTCTTTAAGAGATAATCCCTATATACTAATTTGTGAACGTATGCGTTTAGAATAGTTATGAAAAATAGCATATCTAAAGGTGTTTGATAGAACGCCATAATTTTTTGTTTTTTAGTTTATTTAATTATAGTTATCGTCAAAGCTATTAAAAGATGATTGGTTTATTTGATTTTGATGAAGATTTTAAATCATGCCCTACTATGCTCTATTCACAGTTGCTCATACGATGCATGCTGCAGCTAAGCCGCTCAATACTTTTCCATTCCATTCCATTTTTTCAATTCCAATGATGATATAAATATCTCTCCTTGTGGGTACTGACTTTTTCGTACGAAAATATCCTGAGCATACTTTGCACTGTATGTGTATGCTTTAAAATAGAGACGTGAGCGTTTTTGCATGAAGCTCTCGTCAATTTGGAAGTGAATTATTGAGGGAGATTTTGAATTTGATTGTTGATTGTGATAGATTCAATAGGGAGTTTGCACTTGAAAATAATTTACAAGCAGCGTTCAGAAAAAGAATTCCACCGGTTAATAATAATGCAAAACTTCATGAAATTAAAAAATACCATGCGTCTCCACGAAAAAACTAATTTTACAAATGTTCAAATATCAACTTTTGGCGCAAAACGGCGCAAGATGGCATTATGATTTTTGAAAACTGGATAAAATTCTACGTCAGTTGTACTAGATGAGATCCTTCAACACGCTTTTACCGATAAAGATATGACACTCTGAATGTAAATAAGTTCGCGTTAAACAATTTAGTTATATTGATTTTATTGGTAACTTTTTAAATACTCATTATTTCTCAAATACACCATTGAATTTCTGAGATGATTTTCTATTAGAAACGCCAATACGTGTTGTTAAGTTATCATTGCAGTACATATTTAAGGGAGATGAATTAGAATGAACAAAAACTGTTTGTCACTCGAATTCATGCCGATTGACTCGAAAATTTTGCGAATACAGCTTTAGGTAATGTACATTTAGGAAAAAATATAAAAGGTATGAAAATCGACAATAAATTTTGAAGGTTTTGACCAGCCCGGCCCCACTGTGCATTGTTAAAGGATGGAAAAACGAAGAATGTTGCAAACCGCCGCCTAGCGCTGCTATGGAGTGATGCAAATGAATTTTTATTCCTCCAAAATGTAGCTGAGGTTTCAAACTAACAATTAGAAATCTAATTCTTTCACATCTATTCACCTAAAAGGACGATTTTCTTAGGTAGGTTCGAATAGCCCCGGGTTCCTCTATAACTAATTCTTGATTAGTGTCAATCTGGTGCCAAGTTAGTTCCGGATTCTAACAAAACGAAGTCGAAACGTTATTTCCTCGAATTTTTTTCATCGCTAAGCATCGAAAATTTCACAGGAATATTAGTGCTACGTAGTTTAATTCTTTTGATTCAAATTGTTGACTTATTGGTCTTCAGAAAAAATGTTGAAAAGTATAGATTTGTAGACAGAATTTCGAGATTAAGCGTCTTGAATTTATCATTTTTAAGGTGATACTAAACCTTTGTAGGTGTGCAATATTCAATATGAATATTGCAATACTTGTTGAAGCGATGACATGCTTTTGACGGGTAGTGTATCTGTATATGCTAAAGATTATTTACATAGATCGGGATCGTAGGAAAATGGTGGGCATAATCATCGTAGTACAACAATCCGCGAATATAGATACAGTGAATGTCAAACCTTTACCGACGGTAGGCCTACAGAATTACCACCAGGTCATATCTAATGACAGGTATCATTTGTGTTCAAAATCAGCCCCATGCACTCTTCAATACCCAACAAGGCCGGTAATTTATTACAGATTTCAACGAACGACAGAGTGATGAAAGTTTGAGCTCTACTCACGACAAAGAGAAAGAAAGTCAAAGTCATCTAGATTCGAAATCAGCAAAGTGTGAACTAAGTGTAATACTTAAAAATCTTCATCTCAGCGATAATGTTGCGCTAACCATCAGTCATTGATCGTCTCATTAGTGGTGTGCAGATCTGTTCCAATAAATACTTGACGATTCAACCGATCTGCTTCTCCTCTTCCGCTAATGAAAGGTTAGGCGTTGAATTTGACAGCTAAATCAGCAATCGAACCCTTAACTTGGTGTTAGCGCCATCCTCTACGACAGCCACACGCAAAAATGCTTCCTTGCTCTACAGTCACTCGTGCGATCATTTCGCGTACTGGCGCGAATGGGATCGACGAGAAACAAAATCAAGCAGAAGCTCAGAACTAAATATAGGTCAGTCGAACAGTGCGGTAGCAAAAGTAGCAGGGCAGCAGCAGCAGCAGCGTCGGTCGTGACGTTCCGATCGTAAAAAAATATTCTTTCCTTTTTCGTTGTCGTCGGCTTGGCGATGGTAGGCGGAGAGGAACTGTATTCAGATCACAGGAGACGACGCGACTTGCAGAAAAATATGCGTCGACTTGTGATGAAGAAAAATGAGATGCCACTTGTTTTCGCCACGGAATGCATTCACACCCACTTACCTTTACCTTTCGGCATGGGGGAATTTAATCTAAATGTGTCATAGTTCTGGTTTAGTTCTACGTACGATGGAAATTAAATATCAATCATAGCAGCCCAGTTGTTTGATACTCTGACACGAGTGATGGGTCACATTTGACTTGGTAAACAATCCATGAACATTGAGTTATTTATTGTTCGCGATTGAAATTAACGGATCCATGTACGTATTTATTTTCTATTTGAAAGAGTAATTCTTCTTTATCGACAATTTTGACAACCGTTTGTTTCAAACTCATCAAACTCTATCAAAAATTTCGAAATTATTCTAGACACTATCGACGCCATTCAAGGTTAGAACGCTGAAAAAATCACGCATTTCTATCGCTTCACCTTGACTGTGGGCCAACCAGCCACTTGTTGTGGTTGGGATGATAAGATAGTACACTCAAGTTATTTTTTACGCAGTTTTTTTTTGCGCGGTATTTTTTTACGCGGTTTTTTTTACGCGGATTTTGAAATTTACGCGGTTTTCATTTACGCGGATTTTGAAATTTACGCGGTTTTCATTTACGGGGTTTTTGAAATTTACGCGGTTTTCATTTACGCGGTTTTTGAAATTTACGCGGTTTTCATTTACGCGGATTTTGAAATTTACGCGGTATCCATCAATGAGGTTCCCTTTATCGCGGATTCTTAAATTTAAGTGGTCTTCATTTACGCGGATTTTGAAATTTACGCGGTTTTCATTTACGCGGATTTTGAAATTTACGCGGTTTTCATTTACGCGGATTTTGAAATTTACGCGGTTTTCATTTACGCGGTTTTCATTTACGCGGCTCGTATCCCCCGCGTAAAAAAAAACCTGAGTGTATACTTATTCACGTACGGCCGAAACCAGTCACAAGAGTACCCGAGCGGACAGATAGTGCGTTCGAATGTTCGCTACCCGGAAGGTAAGGTAGTTGATCCATAGTTTGACTTAGCTTATTCTTTAGAATGCAATCTCCACCGAAAGAAAGCATTATTACGAGTATTCCATTACTTCGGTGTGCTGTTCAGTGGTTTTTGTATGTATTCAACGAAGTTTTTTTTCCCATTCTTCTAAAAAGTGTTTTTAAAGATCAATCTTGTATTAAGCCAGAAAGTTTCTCTCTTTTATATTCAAATACTAACAAAGATTTTCTAAAGGATTGTTATCTGGGGACTATGGGCGAGTAATCGTAATTCTAAAGCATGAGCCTACCTTGTGTCTGCGTCGGAAGGGTCTAACAGAATGTTCTGTTTCTGACTCTGATAGAACTTGAAACATCCACCAAGTCCCGTTTTGCTGGTATTATTAATAAGGATATTGAAATTGTTTCGATGTAGACGTTGTTTTTCTTTTTAATTTCGATTATAGACGTTTTAACCGTATTCCAAGGACTTGGCGCGTGCTTCAGGTTGTGGATAGAAGCGAAGGGATATCCTGACGACTAGCCGATTGAATTATCTTTGCTGTCAACTAGATCCAGACCGATGCAGTATCCTATGGTTGTTGATTCATTACACATAATCTAAATTAATCATTCAGTTTGCACAATGCATTAAAACTTAAGTGAATTAGACAAAGTATTGGGATCATACCCATTTAAACCCAAATCTAAAGTAAACATCATTCAATTGCACAATGCATTAAATTTAAAATTTAAGTGAACTATCCAAAGTATTGGATCCATATCAAGTCAAATGTTCAAAATACGCCTAGTAATCTTGAAGAACCATCATCCACGCGAACCAAACCGTCAAATAAAGTGGCTATGTTCCCAAATATAAGCAACTTTGAATACGTCCCTTCCTTTCTTTTTTTTACTTCATTGGTCAGTTTTTGTTTTACTTCTATTAGTTTGCTTTTCCATTAATCATGAATACCAAAAATAAATATTAGTCAACCTATACGCTTCTACTTAATCTCTATTCAGATTTTTTTTATATTCGGCATGTTCTTTTTCCTTTTATCACTATATCTTAACTTAGATTCATAATAACACTCACTAACACAATCAATTGCATATTCTCTCATATACACTCACAATATCTCATTGAAAACGTAAAAACGCTGCTAGCTTTCCCGATAACACAAACCGTGTCACAAACGCGAACATGCAATTGCAGTCAACCACATATACTTACAGCCGCGATCTCGCCAACAACCCACCGCTCGCGCGATCATGAATCAGTCACGTCCGGAAGTACCCGTCCTCGTTCTTCATATACTTGATTCATGGACCAATAAAAACAAGACGCTCATATCCACTAGACAACAAGTTCCAAGTAGAAACATGACCGGGAACTCTAGTGTTATGGGGGAACTCTCTTCTAGTACCTGAACCGTACACTAAAAACTAAGCATCCAATTTACGGTCTGCGCGATCATTCAAGAACAAACGCGAATATGGCCACACAGTTACAAAATTGAATTTATACACGCAAAATCATATAGTTTTGATATACGCGACAAACGCGTGAACATACAAACGCTTGAGCTTTTCGCGTCTTCCACGAACATCTACGGTCGCGATCTCACAAACTTGATAAAACCACGAGAAAAAGTGAACTTTTTAACACCTATACATTGGCATCGCATAATCACAAAATACATACATTTGATATCAAACCTTATGTAGAAACATATTATATTTATTCCTGAATAGCCAACAGTAGTACTGTTCAATGTACCTTTTCATTACATTCTGCAGCGCAATTATTTGTCAAGCATAACTCATTAACCCTACCCTAACCCACACCCTGATCCTCTCCCATGGCGTTTTTGTGGTCTACCTGGACCATTCTGCTATTACCCCTCCTATGATTGGGCTTGGATTGACTTGCGCTCTCATTGCCTCACCATACGCTGCAAAATGAAAATGATAATGAAAATTATAGAGGTCATTCGCCTCTTTTTCGGATTTGGGAATCGAACCCAGGTGAGCTGTGCACAAGGCAATCGATTTACCAACTTCGTTATACCTGTTCCTATGTCCCCTTCCATGGCACACAAGCATTTCGACTTCGTCCCTTCAGAACAGTAATCTGTGGATTTCCTCTAATTTGCGTAATTATAAAACTTGCGTCTTTTATCATTAATATTTTATGGTTCAAAGTTTTTGGAGCATCAGCGATCTTCTTCACGTCCATAAACATTTTAATGGCATATTGATTCGCAATCTTTTCACGATTTCAGCGACCATACGATGTGATTTATTTTTTGTGTGATGATTAATTATTAGTTCCTGTTCCTGTTGGCACTTCGTTTATTTTTCCCAACATGGACATTTTGAAGTTTTTTATTAAATGGATATGAAGGAAACTGGACAATGGGCAATTTCTTGCAATCAATTGCTTTTGTACCGCTTTATGATCCTTGTGTAGTGGCAGAATGCCAAATTCTACGCAAACCATAGAAAGTTCTATTCGCAGCCGCAACACTCCTTTTTACTTCGCAGCTAACATCGTTATCACATGTCACTAGTTTTCCAAAGCTTTGAATTCTTAGACAATACTACGTTCTATTGATTTCCACCTCGCAGTAACACCGTTCGGATAGTCCAGCTCTTTGCCAGCTACCATGTACTTTATCTTGTCAGAATTAATAGTAAATGGGATTCTCGCAGCCTTCCTCTCGGAAGGTTCAAGTACTTCTTCCACTACTCTGCGATCAACACCAGTGATGTTGATTTGGTCCGCGAAGCCAAGAAGCACGTGAAATCTCGTATTGATGGTTCCGTACGTTTGCACGCTCGATATTTGTATAGCACCTTTGAGCGCTATATTAGAAATAAATTATAAAGTGCATTAGTCTGCTTTAAACAATATAGCGGGACAAACATCCGACTTGTTCGTGCCGCTAGATAGGTTGAAGCAGGGCGGTGCATTCTACAAGCTATTTTTTATCACAGCGCTCAAAATTACTATGCGAATATCTGATGTGCGAAGGTATACGAATTTCCCCGACTATTTTTATGCTTGGTTTTGTCGGTTCAAGCATTATCTGCCACCGTCCGCTTTGTTTCACTGAATCGTATGCCGCCGTGAAATCCACAGGTTGTATTCGAGGGATTCATCCATAATTTGTCGAAGGGTAAACATCTAGTCTATCGTCCGTCTCGAAATTAGCTCTGGAATTCGCCGACAAAAGATTCAGCGAAGCTCTATCAGATGCAAAATTGTTAGGGAAGTTGTGTCATGTGGAACGTATTAGTGAATATCGGGTAACCAACCCTGGTGGGATCTTTGGTCGTATGCTGCCAAGGATAGGGGAATCGAAGAGGGTCTATTCTCCATGTTAGGAGTGGCTCTTAACAGCGTCTGTTCCAGCACGAGTGACTAAACGACAAATGTGGTGGTTCGTCAGCTATATACAAAATGGCAGTCCCTCATGAGGCTTGGTATCGCAGCCCTAGTAAGGCGGCATGTCGAATAAATAACCCCGTAAAATGGTGATATTAGATGCAGAACGAAATAATCGGCAAAGGTCACGGTTATTGCAATATAAAAATTAGAAAACTCAAACTGGAATAATTGCTAAACGACTACATCCTATAAAAAATAATAAATCATATCTAAAATTCAAGTATTTATAAACGTAGGTATAATTTTTCATTATATTTTGAACATTCGGTTTCTAAAACTGACAGTCATCAACTGGAATAAAGGATTTTAACCTTTAACTTTTAATTTCATTGGGCAGTTTTGTATGCAAAAGTGACGTAAACGCCACTTTGATCAAATTTCATTTTTTCGTGTTTTTAAGTTCACTACAAAAATCCGCATCCTCCAGTGTAAGCACTTCCAATAAAATAAAAAATGGACTGTTGAAACGCGAAAAACGAAATGACGAAAGCATACTTTTACCCGCATCATGCAAGATAAAAATTGATTTCCTGAACAATATCCTCGATAACGTTTACGTCACTTTTGCGTACAAGGGCTGTTAAGATGTTGAGGTCAAAATGATCCAAAATTAGCTTTTAAATTGCGATAAATATTTTAGATTTTCATCTAGAAGTTTTGAATTTCCCGACTCTTACTCTTTCATATATTGGAAGGACTCTAAATAGAATTCAAAATTGTTGGACGTTCCTGAAGGGCTGTTCAAAAAATGTTGCGAACTGCGACAAAAATTGCTACCTAGGTCATTACCTTATCATCAGCGATTTGTATAGAGAAAGTTTTGTGCGTCTATAAGCTGCGGGGCTTCAGCTGGAATATAGGGTAAGGTGGGGCAAATCCGACCTAGTAAATGGTTTTGGCTGTAAAATGTTCATTTTACGTCGGATCAAGTCGTTTCATATACCAAATGAAAGGTTAGACTCGTGGGCAACTTTCTGTATATAGAATTTTATTTGGATTTTCGGAATGTCTTGAGATACAAGCGTTTTACAAAAATGTTCATTTTTGCTGTTTTCAAAAATGGTGGGATAAACCCGACCCCCTATGTTTTTGGTTGATTTAGTGCAGATATTACTCAAATTTTATGGGTTTTCAATGATAAATCAATGAATGTTGTGTTATTGAATTGTAACATGAAGAAAATGGAGCTCAATATCAATCGTGGAATGCTAAAATCACGAGCAGTAGCATGTAATGATATCCCCATTTGCATCGGAGCAATTGCTCGACGAATACTATAATCATCACGTTTTTGTGTCTTTCGTTTGTAATTATTAACCATTATGCATAAAATTATTTTAAATTTATTATTTTTATGCATAATGCATAATAACAATAAAAATATATTTCAATTTTATAAATAAAAATTTTCTTAGCAAAAAAGCGGTCGGATTTACCCCAATATTTAGAGGTCGGATTTGCCCCACCGCGTCATTTTTCATTAGGATGCAATTAAAAAAAATATGAAAAAAGTTGGAATAAATTCATGTATGCACTTTGTAGGACTTAAATCAAAGAATTTAAATCCACTTACATTTATTATGCAATCACTTTAACAATCAGAAATATCCTGTAGTTAATGATGCACAAAAGTCAAATCAAAAGTTGTAAAATCACACTTTTTGTCGTATGAGCATCTCAATGTAGACTAATAACATGCTGTCATACCACCATTATGATTATTTTCGATGCTCTACACGACAACATTGATATTAGTTCGCGTAGTGCTTCTGATTTTTGGTAACAGAGGAGGGTCGGGTTTACCCAACGGTCGGATTTGCCCCATCTTACCCTACTTTTCGCAGCTACAATACCTTGCGGCACGTTGTAATTACATGTCACTCGTGTTACAAGATATATGAACTCCTCGACAATCTCGTACCGTACTAAATCGATTTTCACTCCGAATCTAACACCGTTCGGACTCTCTCGCTCTTTTCCACCTAGCAGACACTTCGTCTTGTCAGAGTTTTGTAGTTAGTTCGATTCTCGCAGCCTGCCTTTTTGAAAGCACAAATGCCTCTTCCACTGCTCTGCGGTCAACGTCAACGATGAAGATGTCGTCCGCGGAGCCAAGAAGCATGTGAAAGCAAGTGATGACAGTTCCGTTTCATTGCACATCGGACTTTCGCATCGCAACATCGAGTGCTACGTTGAGTAATAGATTAGACGGAGCATTGTCATATTTCAATCCATCTAATTCACGAAGGAATCAGATGTCACTCCGGCTGTTTCTAAACTTGATTTCATCTATTCCGTGTTATATAAATCAGCTTAATCAGTTTGCTCGAAAAGCCTTATGCATCCATGACCTGCCACAGTTCGTTCGTTTCACCGAGTATTGGCTTGCTAAGACTAAGACGAACCAAATGTTCCGATTTCACTGATTCTCATCAGCTTAAAATGAACTCCTTTTCTTGCGGTACAGCCCGCTTGACAAGGGGATTACTCAGGAACACAAGGAGTGGTGTCCATTTTTATGGAGCTAGCGTTCATCCGGCACTAATTTAGTCCTGTTACTAAATTAGTGTCGGATTCTGATTCAACAAAGTAGAAACGCAAGTTCCATAACTAACTCACTAAAGGTAATTTTCGTTAGACATTATTGACATCATGTAACAATCAAATTCCCTTAACCCATTCATGCCCATGTTATTTGTGGACAACAACGTTTTTAATCAGCTATAACTTTTGATTGAGGCAAGATTTGCTCACAAAAATAAGTAAGGCTAATAAATGTGTCTATTGCCTTTCATTTGAGTACTAAAAGTTACAAGGATCATCTCTAGAACTGAAGTTATTGCAGTTAGTCTGATTGGATTCCAATGGAGCAGTGCTGCCAGGGACAGTTAACCTTGATGACTAAAAAATATTTTTTCATATATCTTCGTTATGTTGCAATATTATTGAAAACTGTTAAAACTCATCAATTTAGAATGTTTTTGGCTACGTTTTCCACGCAAGTGGACTACTATAAATATTCTAGGATAATTGTAACGAGCAATGGAAGGTAAAAATTGAGCAGCTTCTAGCACTGCGAGGGAAGCACCTATCTTTATGAAAAATGACTTTTCGTGTTTCGTAACCCCACCGTTTTCAAGGAAAAATAGTTTTGAAATCCTACATGCACTAGAAAAAATTTGGGCATGAAAGGGTTAATAATAAAATTGCAGTTATTAACGGTATTATAATTATAATCATTCTGATTAAGAAAATATAAGAAAGCGTCGCAAAATCTTTGTGAATAATGACAGCCAATCCGAGTTGTCTAAAAGCATGAGTAGTATCGATAACAGGATTTCAATTTTGACAGATTTCTAATGTTGCACAAATTACAGCGTTTGTAATGCAGACAACGGACTATAAATTTCGGCAGAGTAATAGCGCAATATTTCGCCTTTTCTGGCATTGCATCAGCGTTGAATCAGAATATAGGGCTCAACGGCATTTGAAAACAGACCTAAATGTGGATTTAGAGCAGATATAATGCTACGTTATAATGCCTATTGCTTATTTAGGTAGAATGATGGACTTAGTAGCGATGAAGAAGTTCGTCTTATCGTCAGCTTAGAAGTAAAAAATCATAAAAAATGCTGAATGCGTTGTAGTATTTCTTGTCTCAAGTTCGGTCATCAGATAATGAAGTGAAGAGATAGGGCTAAGAAAAATTCTAAAGCGCCTACACTGATCCAAAGTTGAAATAATTTGTGATGAAGGACAATAACCACTTATGTCAATGATTACCTAGCAATCGTCTATCTTCTGATCTCGCAAAAAGCAGAAGTAAAAAATCGCTACACTATCGGCACCAGTGAAGCAAGCCCGCGCTTTGTTCTATAACCAGTGCACAAACAGCATGGTATCGTTGCCCCCGGCTGGGCAGTGAAATTAATCTGCCAAAATGTCTGTGCTATGAGATAACCCAATTTCGACCGACCTTAACAAAACTCATGTTAGACCCACAGTTCAGGAGGTGGATCAACAAGTGAATTTAAAATGGAATTTAATTACGCACAAAGTGTAGCACAAACAGAAAACTTCATTGCAAAGAACAACACGCAACTCGAGGATGCATTCAATAACATCAAACTCCAGACGCCCGTGTATATGGAAAATGACATGGTGGACGTTCGTATCCACGGTCTGGCACCGCGTACTAAGGAAGATTACATCAAACGAATTCTGTCGCAATACGGAGAAGTCAAATCTATTACGTATGATATTCTGAGAATTTTTTTCACCAGGTTTCCTAACGGCGTTCGTATTGCGAAGATGTGAGTGACCTTCGTCCATGACTATCTAATGCAAATCACCGAAGAATAACGTAACCTATAAGCAAACAACACTGACCACATATCTCGGGGAGACCCCAACATGCCAATTCTGTAACCAGACAGCCCTCTACGGTAAAACATGCCCGTAGCAACTAGTCAAAACTCATCTCATACAGCTAACTCAAACAAGCAGCCCACTACTCTTACATTGAAAAACAACAACCCAATTAACCAATAATGAAGGAACAGTGACCACGACAACCACTCCCAAACCAATAACTAGCATCACCAATAAAGAATCAAATACCGATGAAGGCGGATTTACATCAGCGAGCAGTAAGAACAAGAAATAAATAATAACTTCTAACGGTGAGCAACAAAAAAGCAGTACCGATGATGACATGGGCGTTAACGACAACGCGAGAGAAGGCAGACTGAATGACCCCCAAGTTGGGACGGATAAGGCAGCTAATGCCACACCGCCAAGGAAAAGGATCTCAACGCGCAGCAGCAAACTGCGTCAACAAGATGTGGCATACAGCACTCTTAGTATTTTTTTAGTTTTACTCATTTTAAAAACTTAAAAGATCCACGGTTCTGATGTGCTAAAGGGGAGGGTGTAGCGTAGCTGGTAAATCGATTGCCTTGTACGCAGCGCACCTGGGTACGAGTCCCAACCACGCACATAAGGTTAGAAATTTTTCATAAGAGACCCGAAGAGGCGAATGACCTTGAGGTCAAAACCGCTATAATCGAAGTAAAAAAAAAGATGTGCTAATGCTTTGAGAGCCATGTTAAATAAATCTAAAGAAGAAAAAATAATTACCTGGCGAAAGCTGTGATAAAGACAAATATATATTACTTTGTAATAAAACATTCAACATTTCATACAAGAAGTGCACTGATGAGATCTGTTCACGAAATATTGCAATTGAAATGGAAACTAGACAGTGAGTTAGCAAGTTTACTATCCAACATTCAGATATTGTACGTTGATATTTCGTATAGACCAAATTACGTTGGATCAACAATTTTATTCATGTTTGAGTTTATATGAATTCTTAATTTTTAACTTAAGCACCCTGCTGATGGTATGCATAAGAGATCAGTTACCCTATATGTTTGTTCAAGTGAACGCGTGCCACATCCCCGCGTCCACGGCTCTGCCATCAAAGTCAACGGTTTAAACAAAAACTTTTCACAGCCACACTGTCCGCAGCTCTGGGAAGTCACCCTTCTCGGGGCAAATGTTTAGCGAAAAGCTTAGCAGGCGTTGTTTGCCGTATCACACCCCGGGATTAGCGATCCAGCTGTCGCCGGAGTTTGGTTTCAAGTGCAAATTGCATATTCAACTAATGGGGGATGATAAGAGAATTTATGGCATCAATAGATTTGCAACTACTCGCAATAGTTGCGGACATTTTCCAACAGGTTTAGAATAGTCGCGTTTAAAAAACTTGAACCGAAAATGGAATTGATTCACAGTGAAACGATAAGCTGCCATAGTTGTGAACATATTCTCCATTTTGTAGGTTATCACTGATAACGAGCTGAAGCGGTAGAAGCTTATCGATCGGGAATCACGCGGTCAAGCAAAACTAGCTTTTTTTTAACACGAACCGGTTACATAGGTACCTACATGAAAGTTCAGATTGTGTTGATTCCAGAGTGACATTCCGATAGCTTTGGCATAATGATGAATACCACCAACCCGCACAGGATCTTAATCTAGATCGAATCTGATCTACATTGTCGATTGAAAAGACGATCAGGTAGTGGAAGAATGGTACTAATATGATTTTCCACCTAAAAAGATTTAATTTTCCATCTATCTGTATTGCGCAGCTGACAATTCTCGTCTCGATGGCGGCTGTCTTTAACAACGAGGAAGCGTACCTCTCAGACAGACAGCTCAATTAAATGTACATGCACATTGCACTGCGTATATTTTAGCTCTATTTTATGGGCAACCTTCAACTGTACGCTGGCAGTGAAATGGAGAAATTATTGCAACGGACATGGTCGGTCGGCAGATGAAATCATTTTTTCAGTGATCTGGGAGCTTTAAGTTATGGAATTAGAAATGTTGCGATCGATTTGAGTTGCTTTAGCACAACTTCTTATTCCAATCATACCCGACGTCGGTTCCCATAGTAAAGAGGGACAAGTCTGTCTTTGCCAAGAGACATGCTGGTGAACTTGAGTGATTCGTAGTTATGCTGCCTAAGCTCGACCCTCATCGGCAGAAGACAAAAGTTAATTTTCATAACCCAGTAATCTCTAGCTAATTGAATATACTGAAAACTTCTTAAATTTTTTGAAATGTTCTAAGCTTTTCCTAAATGTCATTCTTTCTGAAATCTATAATTTTTTTTTAAACTTTGTACATCTTCTGAAGTTTTTTTGAAATCTTCTGTACTGTGATCTTTTGAAATCGTTTAAACCCTTTACAATCATTTTAAGTCTTCTGAAATTTTTGAGTTTTTCTCTGAATGTTTGATGTCTTCTGGAATATTTTAAAATTTGTAGAATCTCCTGAAATTGGCCAAACCCATTTAAAGTTTTTTGGAGCCTTCTGAAATCTTAACGTTTTTTAAATCTTCTGACATCTTCTAAAATTTTGCGAAATTTTCTGAAATCTTTTGAAATCTTCTGAAATCTTCTGAAGCCTTCTGAAGTCTGCAGCAAACTTCTGAAATTTTCTGAAATCCTCTTAAACTTTTCTGAATTCTTTTAAACTTTTCTGAAATCCTCTGAAAACTTCTGGAATCTTCTAAGAACTTCTAAAAACTTCTGATAACTTCTGGAATATATTTTCTGAAATCTTCTGCTTTCATCAGAAATTTTCTGGAAAATTCAGGAATTTTCAAAAATCTTACAAAACTATCTCCTGAAATCTTCGGAAAAATTCAGAATTTTCTGAAATCTTCTAATAATTCGTAAAATACCCTGAAATTTTATGAAATTATCTATAATTTTCTGAAAGTTTCCGAAAGCTTTTGAAATTTTCTGAACTCTTTTGAAATCTTCTAATAATTTCAGAAATCTTCTGAGATCTTCTGAAATCTTTTGTCGTTCTAACATGGTCTAAAATTTACTGAACTCCTTAAAATCTCTTGACACAAACTGAGATCTTCTGCAATCTTCCAAAGATCTCTGAAGCTTTCTGGAAATTTCGAACTTCCTGAGATGATCTGAAAGGATACCTTTTGAAATCTTCTGAAATTTTCTGAAATCTTAAAAAAAAACCTTTGGAATTTACAAAAATCGTTTAAAATCTTCTGAAGCTATCTGAATTCTTTTGTAAATTTCTGAAATGTTCAGAAATCTTCACGAATTTCCAGTAATTTACAGAAATCCTCTGATATTTTCTGAAATGTTGAGAAATTTTTAAAAAATTTTGGAAATTTTCTGAATTCTTGTGAAAAGTTCTAAAATCTTCTGTAAAATTGAGAAATTTTCTGAAACCGTCTGAAAGTTTTTGAAATTTCTTGTAACTTTCTGAAACCTTTTAACTCTCAAACAGGCAAGGGGTCTCTAGTCCCAATGCTTGTTATTTGAAATACAAATTATCGAGCGTTTTCGGGCTTTCGATTCCCTCACTGATCTTTTGATTTCTTTAGATCTTAGGAGCGATGCTTCTTGAAGTCACAATTTTAGCTTGCCTTTATGAGGGTTGAAATTTTCTGAAATATTCTGATATCTTCCGAACACTGCTTGAATTCTTTAAAACTGAAATCTTCTGAAGTTTTATGAAATCTAAAAAAATGTCCGAAAAACTTTAGATTTCTTTTGAAATTTATATAAATTTTCTGAATTCTTCTGAAATTTTCTGTAACTTTTAGAAATCTTATAAAAAAGTGTAGAAAGTCTTGTGAAACCCGCCAAAATTGTCTATAATATTCTGATGCTTATAAATATTCTGTAATCTACAGAGATGTTTTCTTAAATCTTCTAAAAACTTTTGGAATTTAAAATCTTTTGGATTCTTCTGAATGTTTCGAAAATCTCTAAAAAAAATTCAGTAAACCTACGAAATCTGCAGAATTTTTTAAAAATAATCAGAAAACTTAGGAAAACTTCAGAAATCAACTTCAATCAAAGATATAGTTTTTTTGGAAACAAAAAAAAACGTTTTTTTTAAATATCTATAGCCTTTCAAGTCGTTCTGAAATCTTCCTAAATTTACTGAATATTCCAAGCTCTTAAAATCTGTTAAAATCTTCTGAAATATATTTGCAATCTTTCCAAATCCATCGAAATATTTTAGAATCCTTTTGAAATCTTTCGAGATCTTCTGAAAATATATGTAGTTTGCTTGATTCTCCTATAGTTTGCTGATAAATTCACAAATGTCTTCTGCAAATTCAAATCTTTTCAATATTGTGGCAGTCTTTAAATTTGTGTAAATATTCTACAATCTTCTGATAAATTTTAAAATTTATTGATAGTTTCTCAAATCTCCTGCAATTTTCAGAATTCTTATGAAACTATTTTGATACTTTCAAAAATTTTATGAAATCTCTCGCAATTTTCCAAAATTTCCTGAAATTATTTGCAATTTTCGGAAATATGTTTAAAGTTTTTTTTTTAATATTCGTGGAAACTTGAATAGCTTAAAGTATACATTGAATACATTTCAAATTCAGAAGATTTTCCATTGTTGTTAAGCTCTCCATGAATAATCAAGTAATCCACTACAAACATCTAAGGCCTCTTTTCAACAAACAAAAGCACCTCAGAGTGACCTGATCAGAAACACATAACAAAAATATTTCAAAACTATATCTCACATTGTAACTTGTTATAATTTTTTGTTATTTTAACTACTAACGGGACCTAATTTATAACACAATATATTACAAAAATTGTGTTCTGATATAATCTTGTTATTTCATACTGTTCGGGGACACATTTCGTTTACTACTGGCAACCCGAGCAATTTCTCCTGGATTCAAACACCATAGAACCCCATAGCAATACCATGAATATGGTCCGTGCCAAATTTCACAACTATCTAAACAACATAAAATGGGCTCGAAAACCCACGAATGAACCAGCATATGGTTTTTATATGGGATATTCCGGACCATGGTGATGTTTTTTTCATGGGTTGAACCCATTTTAAACACTATCAAAACACCATGCAATGGGGGTGAAATATGGAACTTAGAATGACGGAATAATGGGCTTTTCGTTTGAGCTTGAGCTTGAGCTTATGCGACCACCCCTGGCTGCTACTCCATTATCGATCAGGACTAGCTGAAGTTTCACAGGGAATCAGTAGATAATTATACCTGGGAGTAGCGAACATTTTTCAATGTGGAACTCCTGGTGATCCTAAAGTGTTTTATTGATCAATACCGGCGCTGGCCAGGCCCGAACGTAGATCGCGGAAGGAAAGGTTATGAATGTTAGTCCGATACTTGCTTTTGCTAGAGGCCATATATACTACTGCGCACTCCACAAGTATCACGGGAGGAGGATATTAGTTAGTAAGTATAGAAGTTGGATTATACTTCTTCATTACCAACGCCAAAGAGATGACTCCACTATCTAGACTAGATATGGATCCATTAACTCATGGACCGGGGACCATCGATTTTACTTCCCTTCCGAAGGAGGATGTAACCACAGATTTTTTCACCTCAGAAAAATCTCAACGACCTCCGTTGGAATTGAACCCAGACCAACTGGAATGAATGGCGGTCACGCTTACCAGTTAACAATCGGCGCCGTCGGAATAACGGGCTTTTCGTTTACTCGTAAAACATTTCATGAGCAGTATTTCCCGAGAACATTCGTCAACCGGTGCGAAATTTTTAAGCCATTGCTACAAAATCTAGTGCACGAAATATCTAGTTTTTCGAAAAGAACTCAAAATTATTGAGCCTCAAAAAGATTCACATATAAAAAATCGCGAATTACAGAGCTGCATGTTTTGTGGGCTTTGCTGTTCTAGTACGTAATAATTACGACCCCCAAGACCCAGTTGGTGTGAAAACAACTGGTTCTCTGACGCATCAAAACGTCCTCAAGCAGAAAGGCATGTCGTGTCCGCGAAATCTGATTGACAACCAATAATACTCTTTTAATAGTTTTTTCACATCATGTAAAGATACAAAAGACCCTCGGCTCCATTTAGCTAACACAATGAGCCAATAAACGTTATATATGAAACAAAATCCTTTTCTACGGGACTTGTCGCGACGAGTATGCCGAACATATTTAGTTAAAGTTTTTGAAAGTTTACAGTCCAAAAATAAATTAGTACAAGTAACGAATTTTACGTTTCGACTTTGTCTCATCTGAATCCGATTTTAAATTTGAGCCAGCCCTAAGATAGCGCTGGATTGAGCAAACCCCAAGCGTGAAAGTAGAAATACTTTTTTACATTTTAACGACATTCAATTAGCTAGAGATTACTGGGACGGCGCCGGTGGTTGAGTGGTAAACGTGACCGCCACTCATTCCAGTTGGCCTGGGTTCAATTTCTGCCAAGGTCGTTGAGATTTGTCTGAGGTGAAAAAATCTGTGGTCACGTCTTCCTTCGGAAGGGAAGTTAAGCCGTTGGTCCCCAGTCTATGAGTTTGGTGGATCGATATCTAGTCCAGATAGTGAAGTCACCTCTCTGGCGTCGGTAAAGAAGAAGTAGATCCAACTTCTATACTCTTACTAACAAAAATATCCTCCTCCTGTGATACTTGTGGATTGCGCAGTAGTATATACGGCCCCTAGCAAAAGCAAGTATCGGACTAACCATTCCTTCCCTTTCCTTCCGCGATCTACGTTCGGGTCTGGCCGACGCCGGTATTGATCAATAAACAGTCCAATTATCTACTTATTCTCTGTGCAACTTCAGCTAGTCTAGATCGATAACGGAGTAGCAGCCAGGGGTGGTCGCACAAGCTCAAGCTCAAGCTTCAATTAGCTAGAGATTATTTGGTAGGGAAAGTTATGAAAATTGGAGCCAATAGTACTCAAGTGAGAGCAAGGATGTGAAGTAAACAGATCGGAAAATTAGAAGTGGCAGGGTTATTAGAACAGGCTTAATATCGTACGGGCTTAATCTTTGTCTTCTGCTAATGAGGGTCGAGCTTAGGTAGCATAACTACGAATCACCCGAGTTCACTAGCATGTGTCCTGGTATAGATAGACGTGTCCATCTTTACCGCGACAACCGACCATACAACCGAAATACATTAGTTTTCATCAAACATTTTCTTCTTAGGGAGAAATAAGGCATAGTGCATATTATATTGACTTGTTAAGCCAAACCGAGCTTCGATTCCAAGAGTTCGGCACTTTTCCTTGCGGGGCACCTCGCTTGGTTAGAGGTTTTGTTGGGAACACAAATAATGTTTGGCTCTAAGTTAGTGACGGATTCCGATGAGACGTAGTCGAAACGCAAATTCAAAAACTAATGTAGTTATAAGTTTTGTACTCTTCCCGCGAAAAATTTATATTACCCAATTTTCTCCTTAGGGGAGCAAAATTGATTACTAACTAAATTTTTCTCCTTGAGGAGAAGTACAGCATAGTTCTTCGAAACATATTTCTCTGCATGCTCAAAAATTTGTCCATCAGCGTCCAATACTGCGGAAGCTGGAAAAACATGTATTCTTATTTTACTATTTTAGTTTTATTTCCGTAGTTACCAGTTTTATAAAATAGCCAGTCGATGTAAATCGGCAGGTGCAAGTGAAGCTCCCCTGGCATCAATAATGATTATACGGTGTTAAGTGATTTTTTATCTTCTCCTAAACGGATTGCAGGTTTGAGTACGCATTTTAGTTTGTCTCATCATGCGATATTTACGGGCCGTTGCTGGCGGCTGATTCATGTTGATTTCAAAGATGATGTTGATTAGGTCTTAATTTTATTGCGATCATATAAAATGACTGACAACGTTGACTATGACTAGCATGTTTTATGATGCAATTCACTTTATAAAACAAGAATAAGTCTACCGGGCACTAGGAGTGTTACATGGGTATACTTCTTATCGAACCTGTATGGAATAGAATCATAAGAGAATCTTCGTAATAGAGCCAATTAGATGAAAAGAACACAATCAAAACTTTCAAGATTTATTGAATTCTAGTTTTGTATAACTCAGAAGTGATAGTTGAAACGACACGTATCAAATAGCGGCCCAATAAGCGGAGAACAATTGCGTGTTTGGTATAAATTGTTTTAGAAACGGGTTCATTGTGTCTCATGCGGTATGGCATTGAATTGTAAACAATTTATAAAATGTGATGTAAACATCTGATCCGGGAATTTTGGAAGTTTTATTTCGAAATTCAAGCCCGCACATGTACCTTAAGGCATGCTAATAGATTAACGTCGCTTCGTGTCTTTTTTTTTGGATAAAACAACCAGAACAAAACTCCAAGAACTGAACGCCACCATATTTGAAATATTTGGTAACCTTCAATATAGTAATATATAATTATAATAAACAACTACACAGGTATGACAAATTTTGCAGGAGCACCCGACCAGAAGGAAATAACTCAATTATAACTCATGCTGATATTTTGTTATGAAAAAATTCCTATCAAATTTTGTTATAAAGTAGAAACCGTTAGGTGTTAAAATAACAAAAATTCTAACAAAAAATTCTCTGCGAATTTCACATTTATGACAAATGTTGATAGCAATATAACACGATCATAACAATTTGAGATAGCATAATTGACCCCAACATAGCTCGTATTACTTATTGTATTATATCAATGATTTTAGCGTGCACGTCTAAAAATAGAATCCGAGAAAAATAAAGCATACATTAGGGCGCTTTTTGCTTTGGAGCAAAAAGTTTCATGCAGCAAAAGCTTTTATAGCATTGCCAAATGATTGCATACCTGCTGGCTGATTGTTATTGTGAGTATATGACACGCAGATTATTTATTTGTCGACATTGCCGCTTTGAACCTGGGTATTCTGAGTTTGATGGGGAAGTTTCCTGCATGAGCCAACGACGTTGTTTTCGACTGAGGTTTAATGTTAGCATAATATTCCACGCATCCGTCAAGAGCAAAACGATTATAGATGCAGAAGACGTTTCCAGAACGCACACACTGAACCTTGCCCCAGCCTAAGTGCTGTTTGTTTTCCCGGTGTCATACGCTTTGTTTTTATTCAGTTTCGCTCACTAATACAGCTGCCTGTATAGCTTTATAATAATGAATAGCTTTATAATATCTTTTCAGATTAGGAAAGAGGGGCTATTTTTAGATTCTAAAAAGTGCGCTTTGGCGCTTCTCTTGTACGTTAACGTGTTTTACATGGTTTTTAGAAATAATATCGATGCGACATGGTAACATTGAGCGGATATTTTACGTAAATTATTTTACGAAGTATACAACATATCTTATTTAGGATTCCGCATAGATTCAAAGCAATAAATGAGTTTTGAGGTTTCAAAATAAGTCTTTTGGGGATTTGTTATTGGCATTTTTGATATGGGAAAGACTAAACAAACCAGTACAATTTGATTACAATTCGCGTTTCTTTATTTCATTTGGACTACTTGATACTTCCTGCATATTCTTCGAAATAAGTTTTATAGGAAAATTATAATCTTTATAGAAAAGCTCTTTGATAACTTCACGATTTCAAAGCTTTTTGTGATAATGGCTTTAACATTTAAATCATACGCCTCCTACTCGAAGTTATGTGTCAGAAGAGTGTCTCAGAAAATAGAAAATGTCATCTCTTAATCCAACTGCAACCAAGTAAGTCAATCAAACACCTCACTGACAAGTTCCCCTACCACTTGCATCTAAAACTTGTCTATACTCAAAATGCGGAATTTTGAAAATCCAAATAAAAAAATCGAAAGCTTCGAAAATTCGCTTTAAAAAGTTGAATTACGACGCATAAAAAGAGTGTATAAGCAAATAGACTGCCATTTGTGTAACCGTTAGCATTCAAAGACAATTCGTCGCTGTTGTGCTATCTTATGACAAACGCCATTTTGGGGTAAACTGAGTTAGATATGCCACATTACTTGTCTAAATAATCTCTACAAAGTGGCGTTTACAGAATTTCGACCTTCTGCATGGTTACTGAGATATAGCGAGAAATGTGCTGAGAAATTTTTAATTTTTTGCTTCAAATGACTGTGTAGTGGGATTGGCTCAAATTATCTTGATGAATAATATGTTTTTATATGTAAAACTATCTCAGAAACACAATGGCATAATCATTTTCAAAACAAAAATGCGCGAATTGTGAAAAAAATGCAATTTAAGTTTTAAAATGGAAATATACCATATTTGGCAACACTGTAACCAAAAATAACTATTTTTGCTAGATTCCCTGATTTATTTCCTTCAAAATGCATCTCACTGATTGTTTATAGACCAAATGAAGCCAAAGATATGAATAAAAGTTAATAGTTGATGGTTTTTTTCTATGGAAAATTTTCCATGCACGATTATGACACGCTATACAAATTTTGTCATCAATACACACCTATGACACGTGTGAGTGCGGCTTTTGTTTACATTTATACTAAAAGCTCGCAACATAGTCAACTGATCTTTGTAAAATTTGAGTGTTTAACACAGAATAGACAGAAGCATCAATTGCCTTCCTTGAATTTTTTATACCATTTTTAAGTTTCGAGATATTCAATCTCAAACTTTAAAAATCGTTTTTCTCGAAATGTGCAAAATGGCGCTTGTCATAAGATAGCACAACAGCGACGAATTGTGAAAGAATATATAATATACTGTAACATCATCGTTGTATGCGTACATTAATATCATATTATTAATCCAATGATAGCAGCAGAAGATATGATCTTGATATCAGTTTTCTTGCATTCCTGATCGGTATATCATAAAGATAACACAGAGAGTAATAAATATCAACATGAGATATAAATTTGATAGTTTTCTGTTATCATGTCCTGATCGGGCATCTATCGTAAATTGCTATTTCGCAAAATCATGTATATTGGAACAACTAATAGCGCAGAAATGGACAGTACTACAACTTTTATTTTTTAGATAATATGAGAGGCTGATAACGACTCGAATAGCTCGTAAGAGTAATTAATGACTTGAAAATAGTCTCATTAAAGTCAATTTGTACTATTATCGCTCATAAATATTCCTCCTTCCATCACACCACAAAGGGAATCGAACTTGCTCGCCTCATCCCAGCTGAACTGACCTTGTAACTCTCAAGTTTCCTGATTTTGCAATTTGCAAACAACAACTTAGATGCTCGCGACTGCTCCTAGCTTCTACACGACCTATGTCAACTGAGTGTAGTCGATTCGTTATAATCAAACTACGATATCAATCTTGTTCCGCGCAAACCGAAGTAGTAGTGTGTACCTATACACTCACGGCGCTTTTTACGCGGTGTTTTAGACGATTTTCAACTTTTGAGGAAAATGAAAAATTCTGAATGATTTTTTATTAGTATCACGCGTATTATCCGCACAAAAAATGACTTAACTGTACAAGTTCAACAACAATAACAGATGCTACCGGTAGCTACTGTGGATCCCCTCCTCGTCCAAGGTCTACCGAGAGGAGCTTCATGTCACCTGTGCCTCACACTCATTCATTGATTCGCACAATCTTTATCACCGCACGACTCGACCATAGTACATGCATATTATAGCATGTTGGCATGTTTCAAGATCAGATCGTTCGGTTCGTTTCGCTTTACTTCACGGGCGATCGATAAATTATTACAACATCAACACCAGCTTGCAAAGTGCCCTGTACCACCCGTACCTACCTACCTACCTTCTTGATGCTAAGACAAACGAAAGTGCGTACTCGGAACAGTTGTCGAAGCCGAGGGGTAGGAGGCAAACCGGGAAACCGTTTAGGAGGAGATAAAACATAACTTAATAGTAATTTATTAATTATGCTAATGCAGGGCTTAATTTGCATTCGCCGAATAACACCCGACTGGTGACGCGCCGGGGTACCGAGTTCCTGCGCGTTGTTCGCCCGGTGTTTTCAACTCCAATCGAACGAGACATGATTCACCTTCGTCGATGTCTGGCTGCCAGGCTAGGCCTAGTGCTTTTAGCTAGAACCCACCGACCAGTATAATGAAGCTGTTTCGCTAGGGGTTAGAGGCTTGTCCTTGCCAGACGTCGAGGTGTGTATGTGTGTTTGTTTGTGTGTGTTTGTGTTGCGGAACAAATTACAGATTAGAACTTGGAGGCTTTCAAGAACGTGATAAGATTGCTAGATTAGATGGATGCGGTTGCTTCCTGATTGTTGCTTGTTACACACCGTGTTTGCAACAGCATTGTTTTTTTGCTGGATCGAACAGGCGGTGGCAGGGCAGTGAATTCCAGGAATCAAAAATTGTCGAGTCTAGGATTTTTTAATGAGTACCGAATGACCCTAATCGCGCAGTGCCATGCAACATGTCGTTACGGTTACGAAAGCCAGGAAACCTGCTGACTTTGTTGACCCACAGAACCAGTATTGAAAGCAAGTGAGTTCGCTGAAATGGTAACTGATATTGATGACAACTTATTCAATTCAGCAATAAGTTCTACCTTCGGCAATGTCAGCAATATAATTGATGGAATCGATTGCTGATCGTAGTGAAAACTCATCGCAGCAGCTAGGTTCAACCTAGCAAATAGGCTTGCACAGTTATTCATAGTTTGATTGTTAAGCGAATATGTATCTCTTGAAACACGACCAACAAATGTTCTCTGCCATCAATTGCTTCGGCGTCACTCGATCCAGGAATCCCGGAAACGAACTAGATAGTCTACAGCGATTAGAACTTAGCAAGAGCCAACGCGTCATAAACACTCGACCCCGGATGGTAGCGCGACGTGAGTGTGCTTGTTCTGTCGGCTGCAGTGTATGTGACCGGAGCGAGCGCTGTAAGCCCGACGCTACACATCGAGAAAACGAGAAACGCCATAAATTTCCACCCCCATCGCTGCTGCGCGCCGCCGGCGGTCATATTATACATCTTTTCTAATCGCTTCGAATAACCTTTTGCATAAACAAACCCCGCTCGAACGCATCGCCATCTCTCTTTCTCCCGCGGGCGGGCGAATAGAAAAGTGCACTTTATAAATACATACAGATACACATTTGCGAGAAACAAAATGCATCCATCGTGTACGGTCCGAGTCGAACTTGCTGAGGGGGCGGTGACAGCGTCGGCGGCAGCAACGGCGGCAGCGGCATCGCAGCGCCGGAGCTTAGCCTTCAATTTCAATAACAAAATTATAAAATTGTTTGCACCACCACCCGCCATACTCTCGCTCGGCCACTGCAGTGGCTTCCAAGCTATGTACCAAACCGCCGCATGTGTCAAAATCTGCTCAAGTACACCAAACTATACGAACTTGAGGTTACAGTGTGACTCTGCTATTGCGAAGATGTTCGGCACGGGTGCTTTGTTAGGTGAATCCTATTTTTCCAATTTTCTTTTGTCAAAATAATTTATTGACAAAGCAAAGTTTTTAACAAAATATGCATTTATTTCAATTTAATACATTAAATTATTCCTATAATGTGCCACTGATTTTGGCTTTTTTATTGGGAAATTGTATTTTAATACTACATATTAAATTAGAGGCTATCTTTGAAAATCAACCACCTTGGTTCTGCAAATAACTCTTCTTTTTCGATCGCATTTTATTGCAAATACGCAATAGTTTTCATTTTATTAATTTGAAAATTGCACATTTTTGTCGTGTGTAATTTTAAATGTTCGTTGATGAGATGGCATTGTATCGGAACACGTATCCGCCGTTGATGCAGATCGAGCTGACATATCTTTGAACTGAGCAAACTAATTTCTTTGTTTATTTAGTGTTTATTTGACCAACTATGGAACTGATATATAGGGCATCTAATGTGCTTGGGGAATACGCATGGTTTTGCCTGAGTGGAATGATCGCTGGCTAAATCACGTAAGAGGAGTAAGAATTGAAGAACAATTCGCGAAAAGTATCGAAAATCAGTTACCAATTTGCTACTTTGATACCAGCACGAAGAATGAATGTTTTATTTAAATATTTATTAGTATGATTTTAGTCTATTAAATAATATTCACTTTACTAATTGTTCTCATTGTTTTAGTTATTTTGATATATTCAGTATTAAAATATCATATTGAATAGCGTATGCACTATATTATTAATTGCCATATTCACCATATTAAGTCGTGTGCATAATAATATTATAGCGTGATTCCCTGGATGTTTGACTTATCCGGTCTGTTTAGTTGGAGCGGCTGATTTATACTGCCGTATAAAACAGTCGTTCTAAATGGACAGACCATGGTGGCCGATGACCCATCCGGTCGTCTTCCCATGTCATTATAGCTTGATTATGTGAAAATCCTTTGCCTTCTGCTCATAGGAGTTGTGCGTTCCATCCAAATTTACCGCATGGTCGATGATAGAACATGACTCATCATCATATTTTACTGCCGACGGTCTCGAAAGAAACTACGCGAACATGTCATCGGTTGTATGTCCGGCATACAAAGTCAGTTGCTGTATTTAGCTAGTGCTTATTTTATACCGCTCATAAAATTCCTCATCTAATTCAATCGTTCGTGGAGAAAGAAAACAATGCATAATTTTCGTTTGATGGCTCATAATCATACAAAAGTGCATATACAATGTATAACACTTATATTACGAAATCATCAATTACATAAATATTAGCATATCTATGTCGCCAAATATATCAAGAAAGCAGAAGTAATGGTTTTTCGTTAAATTGTATTATTCGGTAGCCGGTTGCCCAGATCGTATCCCTTATCAATGTGAATCCAGCTTTGGCATCTTATCCCCATTCCACAAACAAAAACTTCTTTTCGTAGCAAACGTGGAGATGCACAAGCATACACGGTATCCATAACGTTTGTTACACTAACAATCCTTTCCTTTCTCGATGACTGTAAGCACGTGGTCGGCGACGTTATTAGCATATTAAAGTATTGAACTCTCGAAACGCGCACATTGAGAATGGAATTCCTATGCAATTTCACTAGTTCGAACCTCGGATCAATCATGCTCATGCTCATGCTCATGCTCATGCTCATGTTCATGCTCATGCTCATGCTCATGCTCATGCTCATGCTCATGCTCATGCTCATGCTCATGCTCATGCTCATGCTCATGCTCATGCTCATGCTCATGCTCATGCTCATGCTCATGCTCATGCTCATGCTCATGCTCATGCTCATGCTCATGCTCATGCTCATGCTCATGCTCATGCTCATGCTCATGCTCATGCTCATGCTCATGCTCATGCTCATGCTCATGCTCAATTAAAATAAATAAACTTACAGTTTCGCGGGAAAAGGGTAAAAACCAACGCCCGAAACGTCGGGTAGTGTTAAGAGGAGCACATAAATGGCCGAATTTTACTTTTTGATTATAAACTTATTAAAAAAATTCAAAATAGCGGCTCTCCGTTAAATAATTTTTTTGCGGTAATCACGCTACAGCTTAGGCCAGTTATTTAAACATATGAAACAATTTTCTTTTTCAAGGTAAGGGTTGTGTTGTGTGGTTAAAACTCGCAAGTGTAACTAAACAATGAAATTTTAACAATTTCATGCAAAAAATAAATCGGATTTTCACCCTTTTTTGTTGATAATAGAGACTAAAACAGTGTTTAAACAATTAGTTTTTACTAATATCAGAGTTTTAAGCATGTCAAATCCTAAGTGCAAATGAGAGCCTCTCTTTGTTTACTTTCTCTTTCGATAATTATGGCGTCACCATGAAACTTTCCAATATAGTTTCAGAATATATCGAAAGACTATAATTTCGACTAGCATTATACTAAGTGTTAATTAACAAACGTATGAATGGCCGAGTTATTAGCGAAAGAGAAAGTAAACAAAGAGAAACTGTCATTTGCACTTAGGACCATTTGACATGTTTGGGTACATTTTTATTTCTCCTAAGTGGAGGGAATTTAGGTAAAAATCAATTGTCTCCACTGAGGAGAAAATGGTTTTAAACCACTTTTGCGCGATAAGAGTTTATAACTAAATTAGTTATGAAATTTTCGTTTTGACATCGTCTCAGCAGAATCCGACACTAGCTTAGTGACAAGACTAAGCTAGCGCCGGATTGACGATAGCTCCAGAAACAAACACAAATAGCGTTTTCGTTTCTTAGAGCTAGTGTCCATGCGGCTCTAAGTTAGTATCGGATTCTGATGAGACGAAGTCGAAACGCAAATTTCTTTCTGAATATTGAGTATAAATTTCTTTTATACTTTTTTATTTTTTCCAACACGAAAATTAAAAAAAAATATTTTTATACGAGCATCAAAAATGACTTAGTTTTACGTTTGATTTTAATTTTACATGACGTTTAATTTCGTAAATCATGTAAAATTACTCCACATACAGCGTTTGTTCTGAATGGTAGGAAGTGTAATTTTATGTCATTGCGCATGTAAAGTATATGTAGCATGTAAAATTAAACGGAATAAGGTAATGTTTCGTCATTTCGTGAATTACTAGTCGTTGAATTGTGTCATGTTTGCAATTACGTCAACGATAAAATTCAGATTTTTTTGGTGTGTAGGTTTGTCTGCTACAACCCATCAAATGGATTTTCATATGGGACAAACGAATTCGGGTCAAAAGGCTGACAAAATCGAGGGTAGTTAAAACCGCTGTATGTCGACATAATTTGCCCGTGACCTAAGGTTAATTTATCTATAAAAGAAAGAAAACCGATTTATTATCAAGGCTCATTAATTAATAATTTGTAATTTTCCTGCGAGCTGGAAAAGCAAATATTTGCGAAACTTTATCTGTAAAAGAACGAACACCGACTTTCCACGCGGCCGTTGTGGCGAAGGAGAGGAGCACTGATGCCGTAAGAACACTGTGGAGTGAATTGCATTGAATTGTGTTCGATAGGAAGTAATAGTGAGTTGATTTACTGTTGCTGTTGATTTATCCAATCCGTAGGACGCATGTCTTATATTCGATCTCATAGCTCGTGATATATGTGCTGTCACAGTCAATATGACTATTGACAATTTTAGACAGTAAATTCTTCTATTGTTCGGCTTATTTACCGCATTATAGACCCTCACCTTCTGATGATTTAATAAAAGTTGTCTCATACGGCAGCAGAAATGGACTTCTACTCATAATTGGCAGGTTATTTTGAGAGGCATATACTCAATATGTAAAATCATATACAAAACATTTGAACGATCTGTCAGGGAAAAGGTGTTAGATGCTACTATTTGCTCTGACAGTATTACGCATTAGTTAGCAAACTGGCTCGTAACCAAAGGGCTAGGGCGACTAGGGTTTATGGATATTTTCCAACGATTGAATTTCCAAGTGACATGAATGAGTTCGTGAATGAAACAGACTTATTCATAGTAGCAGCATACCGAGGGGTTTGTCCGCTTCGAGTTATGCTTGCTTTTAGAGAAACCCCTTGGTGGAATACTCAAAATTTATGTGGAAAAGGTTGGAATCGCAGATGCAGAGTCGTGACTACCAAATCGATCAAATAAGCACTTGAAAGATTTGCTCAATATAAGTCTCCGGGAAAGTTGAATCATTCCAATTCTATTTCAGAGAGCATATGAGCCCTTTAAGCGTATTGTAATCCTGAAACAGGATTCATTCAATTCGTCTGACGGGAAATAATTGTTAAACTCGTTTCCGAAGGTGGCCGTGTCACTTATGAGGAGGCAAAGAGTTTTACACCGATCAGTCTGACCTCGTACCTTCTCAAATCAGCGGAACCTTTAATCGACCACTATATTCCAGATGTTAGCTTTGTTTTTTTCTTTTCATGGAAATAAGAAATGTCAAAGACACTGAAATATTCCAAAGCGAAATCAATATATTCCACATGTGGTGTAGCAAAAGTCTACTCCAACTTAATGCAAAGAAATGCAACTCAATTACCTTCAGCAGAAAAATTTCAAATGTTCCCATAGACATACACTTAGGCAACCAAATTGTAGAAAAATGCAAAATTGTACGAGATTTAGGCGTATCTTAGACTCCAAGCTCACATTTGTGGAACATTATAATACAATAATAAATAAAGCAAATAGTATGCTGGGCTTTATTAAACGTTTCACCTATAATTTTGAAGACCCTTACACAGTAAAATCAATATACAACACATATGTCAGGCCAATTTTGGAATATTGCAGCATAGTATGGAACCCATACACTGTCCTGTACGAAGAACGCATCGAATCAGTCCAAAAACAATTTATTTTGTACGCGCTTCGTAAACTAAACTGGATGTTAGCTTTGGCGAGCACTCTATTCATGCAATGCAACATGCATATCACCAGGAGAAGTCTACTATCACCCTGTTACACAATGCTAAGGAGGTTTTCTTGACATCGATGGTGCTTTTGAAAACGTGACTTTCCAGTTCATTTTAGAAGCAGCACAAGGTTATGTAGTGCTTTTACATATCACGAACTGGATACACGCAATGCTTAGCAGCCGACATCTATGCTCATAGTTTAGAGAGCTAGAAGTTAGGAAACTCAGTGTCTGCGGATGTCCATAAGGTGGGAAGCTGTTACCAATTTTATGGAACGTTGAAGCCGGTGGCTTCCAATGACCTTACACTTATTTTAAAACTATCAATGCGAGAATTCCTTCTCGCGAGGAATGACTGTCAGGCTGTATGGAGCGACAAATTGAAGAATGCATAGTTTGTTACACTGACGGTTCTTTGTTGGAGGGCGGAGCCGGTTCAGGCGTCTACTATCGTGAAATGAGATTACATGCATCCCATTGAATTGGTATATGATCGGTGAAAGGGATGATGGTAAATGTAATAGGAAGAGAGTTTTGAATTGGGGTATATAATCTCCAGTCGTGTCCATTAATATATTTTGGTCTGCAAGGGGTTTTCTGGGGTGAGGGTGTAGGGAAAATGGTGAGGATGATTGAAGAAAGGAGGTGTAACCCCCATCAGAACCTCCTAGCTACGCGCTTGTTAAAATTCCAGATAACCCATCTAAACAAAAAAAAATTAGGATGTCAATTTTCAGAGTGATTGCATTACCTTTTTTATATGAGAAGGGGATGTGTGAAATCAGCTAATCTCAAAAAAAAAATCGATCTATGCCAAACAAAAAATTCGAAGTAGCATGAAATCTCGATGTTTCATGCATTTTGATGACATTTGGCATTAAAAATCCTCAAAATGTCTTTGTTTAGTCATTAGTGATTTAAAACTGCAGATTTATGTAATTTTGCAAAAAATTAGTAACCTTTGCAACATATGACGCTTAAATTCGTATATTTAATATGGCGCAAAGCGGCACCTTAACGGAGCCGTGGGTCTTTGATATGTATGCAATAGGGTGTCCCAAAATGACATCATGTTAAAAAAGTCATCGGGCTCACTTCTTAAATGAAAGGTTAGGGTATTGGGACCACTTTCTTCTTCGGAGTGAGTTTGCTAAAACGCTTCCTACTGGTGGCGACTTTTGATTTTTTGAAAAATGGGCCGATTTTGGATAAAATTTCAAATTTATGCCTGTTGAAGTAGTCTCGAACTGTCTTGGATTTTTTTCAGCATTTTTTATTTTTCTGGAGATCCAAACGGAGAAGTTTGGTTAGATAGTTTGTTCAAATTTGGAATTATAAGAGCGGCAGGGCCATTAAAACTTAGTAAAAAGTGAAATTTTTGGTGTTTTTCAGTATTTTTTCTTCAAAACTGGGTATCTACAAAATTTTAAAAGTACAGAAAACACTTCATATAGTTGAGCCGAATTCAGGGGCGTATTTTTGCTGAAGAAAGTGTATAGCTATGGCTAATGGGGTATGAGTTATATAAGTTTTTGTTAGATAACCATTGACATTTTTAGCAATTTATCAAAAATAATGCTGTTCCAAAAAGTAAATCAGTTCAAATGTGCTTTGACCACACATTGTTTTTCGAAAAATAGAAGGAAAATGATGAAAAATGACGTTTTCTGTATGTCTTTAGTATGTCAGGACGAGGTTTAATGAGCATTTGATTAATTTTTTAACTTAAATTATAAAATAATAACTTTGCTAATGACGCCAAGTCTCTAATTATTTTTTGAAGAGTTAATTCTCCATAATTACTTCTAGGAGGCATCTTCAACAAAACGATTGTGTCAGAAGATGCGCTGTATTCTATTGTAAAACTTTTTCGAGGATATTTGCCCCAAATTTGACTATTTCGGAATTACGTGATCTAAACAGTAAATATCAGTTTTTCAACACTCACCTCACTCTTCTGCATTTTTCTCCACTTCAAAGTTCCTAACATGAAAATAAGACTTTATATACAAAATGTAAGTACGTTAATCAATTCAGCCTTCAAATATACGCCATAACTTGCCATTAACTCGACATATTTGTTTAATTTTAGTGATTTTCAAACCCGCTAGGTGGCTATTAGTATAGAAAATATTTTAAAAAAGATCGTCAAATGCTCATAAAAACCGATTCTGATGTACTAGAGACAAGCGAAAAACGCCATTTTTCATCATTTTCCTTCTATTTTCCGAAAAATAATATGCGGACTAAGACCACTTAAGTTGTTTTATTTTGTAGAACAGTGTTATTTTTTATGAATATCATAAAATGTCAAAAGGTTATTTAACAAAAACATAAATAACTTATACCCCATTGGCCGTAGCTATACACTTTCTTCAGCAAAATTACGCCCCTGAATTCGGCTCAACTATATAAAGTATTTTCTGTACTTTTAAAATTTTGTAGATACCCAGTTTTGAAGAAAAAATACTGAAAAACACCAAAAATTTCACTTTTTACTAAGTTTTAATAGCCCTGTCGCTCTTATAATTCCAAATTTGTACAAACTAACTAACCAAACTTCTCCGTTTGGATCTCCAGAAAAATAAAAAATGCTGAAAAAAAATCTAAGACAGTTCAGGACCACTTCAACAGGCATAAATTTGAAATTTTATCCAAAATCAGCCCATTTTTCAAAAAATCAAAAGTCGCCACCAGTAGGAAGCGTTTTAGCAAACTCACTCCGAAGAAGAAAGTGGTCCCAATACCCTAACCTTTCATTTAAGAAGTGAGCCCGATGACTTTTTTAACACGATGTCATTTTGAGACACCCTAGTATGCAACTTAGAACTCGTGTACGCAACGTTTTATTGCTCGCGGAGACTTTCTTTCGCGGTGTGGAAATATTTGTCTGCTCGCATACTGCGTCATGGAGGTCAATTAATTCTCTCCTGCCTTACACTTCAAGGTCATCATCGTTAAAGCTGTTTGGCGCTCGCGATCAGATGCTCTTCCTTGCTTCCGGTACTTACGGGTGACTAGTGTAAATTGGTCGTCATTGTTACTTCTGGACTTCTTCACCAATGTCGCTTGCAGTTGAGCTTGAGGTGCAGGATGCTGCTTTGCGGTTTTCGTTATGGTTTGAATACTTGTCACAATTTAGTAAGCGTTTGTAGTTGAGGTAATGTATTGAAAACACTTATTTAAGTTGGTTTGCCGTTGATTCGTTGGCAATGGTTGAGATGCATTCTCGGTTTGAGAGTTATAGTCAAGTAGAAGGAAATAGGTCTTTCGACTCATATCCTCACCACAAGAACACTGTTGAGAGTACCCGGGAAGAAATACGAATCAGGTTAACGGATTCTACTTCTCAGTATTGCGGCATGCATTCTGAAATTAGATCACGAGGGGTTCGCGGTGATAGGTCATGTAGTCTTACCCCTATATAGTCATGTTCCATATACACGGGAATCTTAATTCCAATGTTGTCACTTGTAACCACGTGCCTTACGTTGTACTGTAAAACTAAACGTTCGGCTTGGACTAACGTTTTGAATGATATGAGTACTCCATTGTGGAGATGATGATACTGAATATAGGTAATCCTTTAACCTGAGGTCTTCTTCCACTTCACGAAAACTTAGTCTTATTGAACAACATATTAAGTCAATAATCGCTGGTTTGTGTCGGAGCAGAGCTTTTTCGTCAACTTTACTCATGATGGCAAGAATAAATGAAATGTTTTCATTGTTCTAGAGACACTACACACTAGCTTGAGAGGTGGCTAGTTATCATTCACTTGGCTCTATTGTAGATCTGACTCGGGCAGAAGTGGAAATAGATTGATTTTGCAGGATTCTTGATATCATTGTTGTACCAGTTAAAATGGGGATTTACCATGTGACCGCACTCTTCATCCAGCAACTCCGGAATCGGAACTCCTATCGACATAAAATCAATAGCAGCCTACGGGAGCATTGTACCGTTCATTTGAAACTAAGTTTGTGCCAATTGGTTCAGCCCACTTTGACATTATTTGACTCATACATACACACAGACTTTTCTGATCTCGACAAACTGAGTCAAATGGTATATTACACACGGCGAATTTAAACGTACCTATCTTTTCAATAATAGAAATTAATGTTTTGTTGTGTTATATCTAAAATATTTGTTTTCAAAAACTGAAAGTCATCTAAAGGAGATGTCAATAATAAATGAAAACTGCAAAAGCTATATTAAAAATATGATTTTTCATAGACTGCCTCTTAGTAATAGGTTTAAATTTGCACTGTACAAGGCTTTCCTAATAATTTAAATCTTCGATAGGTTGTTCTAATTGTCGTGATAATACATGTGAACATCGGGTTGCTTTGATAGCTCCGAAGCTGTTGACCGCTCATTCTTCTGCTGCAAGAGTATGTGCGCGTTGTGCATGTAAGAATCGCAAATGAGCAAGCGAGAGCAATATTCCGACGCACACAAAATATTACCTACACGGAAAAATAAAGCAACCCACAGAATTAGTTCTATTAACTTAAATTTAGGTACTTTTGAGTTTTGCATCGCTTTCGCACTTATTAGTGTTATCAAAAACAAAGCGAGTGATTCGACTCGATCGACGATATTTGCCGCGAATAGACGCCAATGGAGAATACTCGAAATTCACGACACTAATACTAAAATCTGATAATTTACTTTTCATGGTTCAAAAAAGAGTTTCGAAGTCTTCCATAAAATTGATAAGAAATCACAATCTAAACAACTTTGTCGAAGACACTGATCATGATTCTACTTGAGTCGATAAGACCTATTCGCTCCGCAAAATTTGAACTTCAATCATGTGACCGACGACCTTCTATAAACAGTGATCAGTAAGACTAGATCACAGCCATATCGGTTTCGTGGCCACAGCTCTTTCTCATACATCATTATCTGTTCCGACAGTCCATTTAATCCGTTTACTAAGTCAATGACAATCGATCAAAATTCGACCCCTCTCCGAACAGCAGCCATGCCAAACTAGCGCGGACCTATCAAAATATGCGCAAAAATCAAATCCACAACGCCGAAATCGTAAAGCAACACCAAGAAGAAAAAAAAACGCGCTCCATGAGCTTCTCGCCAAATCTGGGTCAAGGTTGTGCCGGTTTCATTTTGTACAATTTTTCACTTACTCATTCCGTGCTCGCGGTTGGTGTGGCTGGTGCCGTTTTTTCGGTCGTTTTTGGTCTTCTACTGTCCCCTTTTTGTGCATTTTTCTTTCGGTTTCATTGCTGCCTCTCCAAACTCGAAGAGGGTTTGGGGGTACGCATTCAGCAGAGCCGTAGCCGTCGAATTTGATGGTTTCTGCTTACCCTCCCCTTCTGTGCAATTATTCTGTGTCGCAGCCGGTTGGAGCTACGCACCGTGGTACGAGTGCGAGAGCCAGAGTCGGTATCTGTACACAAGCTTTCGACATCACCGGCCACCGGTGACGGTGGACCGGCCAGAGCAGCATCAGTCCGATTTTATATTCCACCGTTCGCGAGAGGGTCCAGCACCCAATTTCAGACAGTTGAATGCGGGGGGTATGAGTAAAGGGAAGTAGTAAACGAGGAGGTTTGTGAGTTTTGCAAGTCACTCACGCACTTTTTACGCGTTGCTGATCATCAATGCAATGGTTGGAATAGGTAGAGTTTCGCACGAGACCTACGTGCCAGACGACAAGTGCGACAGCAATTGGTCGATTAAAAGTGATTTGGTTAATTAAACGATTTTCCCTTCTCAAGATTACAATCTAGTTCAGCCAGTATTCTTTTTGTAATTTTTGGGTAAATCTTGTTTTTAATGCAAAAAGGGCTGGAACGTAAGTTTAATAAAAGTGCATGTTAGAGACAACCGATAACCTGAATAAAATGCGACCCATGATCAAGGAATCAGCCTCATTTGGGATTTTCATTGAACACTTTCCGCTCCAAAAACCGCAATCGACTTAATTTATGGGTCAAGTTTATTTTGTGTGTGAACCGCTCGAAACACTCAACCAATCCAACATCACTGTCAAAGCCGATTTTTTCTTCTTTCATCTATTCACAACGCGAGTTATGACAAAAGACCGGTTGTCAAATGCGTTAATTACGTGACGGATTATCACGAACGCAGACAGTGCGCAAAATTGCGCAATACTTCAGCGGGGTTGTCACCATTGTCGTCAACCTGATTTGAAACGGAAAGGAAATTAAATAAATCCGTATCGTTTCCCAGTACCTTCACCGAGGGCGGTTTTCTGCGCGAGCTTTTGCTGACCAAATGATTACCGATCGAAGAAACTAGACCACACTGCACTGCACTGCAGTTAGATTGGGTTAGATTCTTGTTCTGCCAGCAAAGCTCGATGTCCATTCTGATGGTCTTCGGTTAGCATAATTAGTCAGGTGAAAACAATTCAATCAACGTTCGATGCCATCGGCAGACTTTTGCAGCCTGATCGGCACGGGTTTGCCAAGCACGTCATTTTGCTGAGAACGTCAGCCTCGGTTCTAGAAGGGGAACAAGTTTTGCAAACAATTTGTGTGCAATTAAGCAACATAAGCATGGATTGTCCGATCGGTGTGGTGCGGGACTGAGGTGCAAACATTTTTTCCACGGTTTAAACTCAGTCGTTCGATGGTTCACAGAAGCAGGAGGGTTTTGTTAGCAACAATATTTTTTTTTCGATGACAACTGCGCTAAATATTTTCCGTTTACCGCTGTTGCTGGACGTATAATATTTTCAAAGCAATGTAGTTAAAAGTTCAGGTAAAAGTTGGTTTGTATGTCCAACCGGTTCTTGACTTTTGGCTGTTTGGAAAACAAAGCCCAAGGGTTCTGCTTGCGGTCGTTGATCCGTATATTATTGTGTAGCACGTTATGCACCAGTGTTTTTTTTTAATTTATGGGGCATCGAAAATAATCGTGAACAGTTTTGTAATTGTTGTCAATTTCTTTTGGATTTTAAATTTAAATTTTATTAGAACTATGAGTTAATAAATAAGTTAGAATTAGAACAGCAGGACAATGTTATAGATCGATAAGTTCGGATTCGGTTTGAAAGAAAGGAAATTGGAAGATATACACTGAAAGCTGTGTGAGAAACAACTGGTTTCTGAACGATCAATTCATGGATTGTTTGTATACGTTTTAACAAAATCAACTTTTTTAAACTAGACTTAAGAAGTTCTTTTGAACCTGTCATTTAAAATTTTCAGAGATTTTCTTATTTTCTTTCAATTTTTTATCTTTTTCGGGCAGGGATGACGAAACACTTTACGCCCGAGTGGGTAGAAAGCATAGGGTGAGGGGTCCATTAGTAAGGATTTTTTCCCTTTTCGCAATGCAAACGCTTACATTACATTCACATTAAATCACGTTCGTTTATGCAAATGGAATTGTGGTACTTTGATGTTTTCAAATGGTTCATAATTTCGAGTGGGTTCCAGTTCGTCTTAAAGCTTCTCGAATTCAGATCATTTTAAAATTTAAATTTTAGTCGGTCATTTTAAATATTTCGGATCTTACCAGATTTCATTCGATTTTGTTGGATCTTCTTGAAACTTCTGAGGTTTTATGGGTCAACTTATATTTTCTTATATCGTCCTAGATTTTAATTGTCTGGTTTTCGGACCTTTCAGTATTCTTCTATAATATTAGCAGATCTTGTTATTGATATTCTCAAGTCATTCCAATATTTGGTCTTCTCAGATCTGGCCATATATCTTTAAATTTTCTTAGTGTTTCATAGATCTTCTCAGATGTTCTCCAATATCCGCATATGTTTTTAGATATTCCCATATCTATTCTGAGATCTTTTAATTATTAGAATCTTTTCAGATCTTATCAGATCGTCTCAGATTTGCACAAATCTTCTCTGATCAGTGTAAGATCTTCTCAGATCTTCTTAGACATTTTCAATGCTTCCCACATCAATTTAGATTTTCTCATATCTCTTTTTAATAATACAGGTAATCTTCGATACAACGTACCCTCGATATAACGTACCCTCGATATAGCGTCATTCGATATAACGTACATTTTTCCTCGATATAACGTACATATTTTTTAATTTATTTTTCAGGTCCAAATTTATCTTCAATTACGGTTGTATTCCATATTTTAAGAATTCAGTATGTTATACACAATCTTAAAACGTACTAATTGGGCTTCTAATGAGCATGTTAGGAATTGGCTACTTCATTGAAGGTTACTAGAGCGATTTTTTTCACTTTCATTTGCGTATAATCGTGATTTATTAAAACCAACCATTTATCTCAATAAATAACCCAATATCAGTAGGGGAGCCCGAGGCTAGTTGGCGGTTGGGGTAAGTTGGCGGAATCCCTTTTTCTCCGTTTCTATTAGACATATAGCACTGCCTCTCGTTATGTACCTCAAGTTATGTGAAACCCATCATCCAATGTGTTTTGGTTGCAAAACATTTTGTATTGTGGATGTTCTGGGCGATATTGTGTTTTCGAGCAGGGGAGGGGGGGGGTGATGGCGGTGCTGCTCGCGGGGCAAGTTTGCGGTACTATTTACGATGCAAAAATAGTCATCAAAAATTTTTATTTCTGGAATTCACTCCAAAGTAAGAAAATCTTTTTCTTGTGTATCTTGTCAATGTAGGAAACATTTACTTCGGCTAGTCACCTGAAGAATTTAGAAAATTTGCTATTGCTTGCTATGAAAATTTGCTATGGAGTATGCGTCAATGTCAATATTCCGGGATATTGAGACTGAAATATAATAACAAATGTCGATTAATATACAGTTTTCTTGAAAAGACATTCAGCATGTTCCAAAAGGACCCATGAAGTATTTGATTTTCCTTTTGATTGCTTATTTTATGGTGTATCTATACATATCGCCAACATACCGCGGGGCCGGGGTAAGTTGGCGGTTTTCCGCGTCACATATTTTTGTCTCTAAAAATGGAGACAATGCATCAAACATTTTAATAAAATTCAGAGATGTTGCCAACAGTCTGCCCTTCCATGCCACGTGTTCTATTTTGCAAAATCTTGGTACACCAAAGCGGTAAAAAATGACAACTGAAAACACAGCCAACTAGTCCCGGTCTCCCCTAAGTTCTAACTGAAAACTAAAATTGATAATATTTGTGTGACCATTGTTGGTTGGTTTCGGGACTGCGGAATCTGATTCTCTGGACCGAATAACAACGTTTAAGTTCCACGGCATGCTATGCCACAAAAAGAATGAGAGGTCATATTTGTAGTTACACGGACAACTGTGCACGCTTCACGACCGGTTTGGGGTATTTAGGAAATCGGTTAGCGGACTGAAATATATCTTCAGAAATTTTTCAATCGTGGATACAAGTGGATCTTTATACTCTATTCTAATGATTAAAGTTCATAAATTGCTTTTATTGTATGAGGCGCAGACGGTGGGAATATTAAAATCACTTTACAAGCCCAAACAAAATAATAATTAATAATTTAATAATTAGGAAAGGAGTCAGAATAGAGAATATTTTCGGAGGTAGAGATAGCGTAGTTGGTAACTAGATTGCCTTGTACGCAGCTCACCTAGGTTCAATTCTCAACCCCGCACATAGTGTTAGAGATTTTTCTAAAGAGATTTCTCTAACCCAACAAAGAGGCGAATGACCCTAAGGTTCAAACCTCTAAAATCAAAATAAAAAAAGAATATTTTCAATAAATTTAATTCATATAAGCAAAAAAATGATTATGGCATCTTTTTTATGGATCTACTATAATTTTCTTATTAGAAAAGTTGTTTCGCACTGCTAGGTAGGTAAGATTTTCAAAATTAGTTACGCGTTATCAAAATTCTACAAAATAAAGTACCACGAACAACAATTCTTTGAACATTTTGCATGCTTCGATATAACGTACAATTCGATATAACGTACAATTTTTAAACCAAGATGTACGTTATATCGAAGTTTACCTGTAGAGGTTTTAACCTCATTGTTGCTCCGCACATTTTTGGGTTAGCAAAATCTCTAACCCTATGTGCGGGGTTGGGAATTGAACCCAGGTTTGCTGCGTACAAGGCAATCGATCTACCAACTACGCTATACCCGCTCCCTAATTCTCAGATCTTCTCATACATTCTCAAATCATCTCAGATATTCTCGTACAATTTCAAATATGTTATCATATTCCCACATCTTGTCATATGTTACTATCTTCGGTGATTTTGTCGAATTTTCTTAAATATTTTTCATTGCTTTTTTAGAATTTCTTTTATATTTTCAGGTTTCCGTAGGATGTTACTATATTCAAATGTATATCTAATCAAAGAATTCTTTTAAAATAAATCCCACATTTTATAGATCATTTTGATTATACAGTTTAAGAAGATCTTTTATATAATTTCGTCTCCCGCCAGATTTTTTTAGAATGATCTGCGATCTTATTGGACTTTGAATGAGATTTTTAGGGCCGTTTCATATTTTCTCATATGATACAAGATTTACTGATCTTCGGATACCTTTTGATATCTCCTACAGGGTGCGCCATCTGGGTGTATCCTATTTCAACATTGAACAACTCCGTCATTTTCCAGCCAATTTTGACAGATAAACGCAATTCTGAAACGTCATTTAGTGCCATTTTAGCTATGAGTCGAATGCGCTACACCAAAAGAACGTGCTGAAACTGGTTGGGCCGGAGTGTGCTTCTAAACAATCGTCGGTTCTAATTTTTTCAAAGAGAGGGAGACCATCGCATGCTACCGTTCGATTTTGGCGCACTTTGTTTGTCCACAAATGCAGAAAAATAGGTCTGAAAAACATCTGTTTTCAACGAGACGGGGCACCTTGCCACACCGCAGCCGCTAAAATCAAGTTCTTGCAGAGCAAATTCCCAGGATGCGTTGTCTCATGGTGACTCTTTTCTGTGGGTTTACTAGAAAAGTAAAGTTATTCTAGCAAACCTAAGAACTTTGACGAACTCAAAGCTTATATACGAGCTGATATTGCTGCGATTAAGCCCGAAATGCTGTCCAATGTCATGCAAAATGCCCGCAAAAGAGCTGCTTTTTGTCTATAAAATAGGGGTGGTCATTTAGTCGACGTTGTATTCCAAACCAAGTTTATAATAAATGGCAAAAAATATCCTAAAAACGCTTTTAATCCACCTAACAGTGTGATGAGACATTTCTTATAACTTTTATCACTCTCTTCGGATATTATATCGTTTGAGAACATTTAGAACTTGATGCTTCGCGATGTTTTTGATAACACATACTACATGGGATAGTGGCAGGACTCAGAGAATCGCTCAAATCAGCATAGGACAACATCAGTGCTAGAAATCTCAAACCTAATCAATGGGAAAGCGAAAAAATGGCCCATAAAATAGACATACCATCGAATTATTGTTAATGCTCTGTTAATAAAGTATCTAAATTGTGGTGGGAAAACTGAATTTTCCTAAAGGGGTTATATATTGTACTGAGCCAAAAAAATCGAAATTTTTTTTTGAATCAATTTGAAGTTTATACTTTACTCAAATTTCCAACGCGACTGAGCACTAAGAAATCAACGCTTTTTCTTGAAAAGGGCGATACTAGCAGTGAAACCATTCAAAGAAAATCAACAGTGAATATTTCCAGATTTGGTTTTATTTCCTATTTAAGAACTATTGTATTTTTTACATCCTAGATTGCACGATTCAGTGATCGAAACCCAAAACTTCATAAAGTATTTGAAATTATTAAATTAAATGTTTTTGCTATTGAAATTGACAAAATGATAGTATCGCCCGTTTGGCGATTGTTTACTTTTTCGGTAACACCTATCAGCATTGAAGTATCGCCCTTACGTCTTTACAATCGAAATCGGTGGTGTAAAACGGTAGTTTTATCGTAGTATCGTAGGTGTAAAACGGTAGTTTATCGTAGAATCCCAATTTTTAGGTTAATTTGTTGCGTTTCAAAGCCCTCATTCGCATGTATGAAAAAAGCCTTATGTTTATATTTGGAAGTATCGCCCTTTTCACAAAAAAAAGCGTTGAAATGAAATCGCAGCTCCTGATATCACGCTATTTCTGAAGTGCATGCGTGCATAGTTCCAAATTTTACTTCGACATCGACTTTTTCTAAAGGTGACTTCTCAGTAGTATCCTTGATTTAAATTATTATCGCTAATCCTAATGCCAAAGAACAAATAAAAACCTCTCGAAAACGAACCGTTTGGAAAAATCATCATCATTACTGGAATTTTCATTTTCACGAATCTTTTCGATAACCTTCCGTCACTCGCGTTAATGCATTGGGTGCACAGTGCTCTGAAAATCTAGCGAAATCGTCTTAGGGCACCAGCGGGTCTAATTCAGAGCTATTTGCACGGCGAGTTAAATCTGTAAAGAATACTAAAAATTTATTTCTATTCCATAATTTTCAGTTCAGCAATTCGAGAGATCGTGCTCACCGCAAGCCATGAAAAATAGACTACGTTGTGAAGCGATGGTCACTATTTATTAAAAAATCACGGTTAAATAAAAAATTAAACTATTAAAAAAAATTCAAATAGTTTATAATTTTCACAAACTTATTAGGAAAAATTGTTTAATAAGCTTTCGTAATATTGTGTAGAAAAAAAGCTGAAAATTTCAGTATTTTCTCTATCTGCAACATATAAACCCTTAAGTATACCAATTAATTGGTATACGAATTGGAATAGGTTCGCCAAATTTTGGAAGAAATCTATAAAATAACCCCTTGAAAGCTACCTAAACATTGTTGTAGTTCGATGCAATAAAAAAATCCCCAAAAATGAAATGTACCTATTTATGTGAAACACAGTGAATAATACATGCAGTAAAGACCCATTTTTATCAATCTCATGGTGTATTTTAGGCTGACAAAATGGGGACATTGACTAAATCGGGCATTTTTTTTCTTTATAATAAACTGAAGCTGTTAAAATATTCTTCCCGTCCCTTGATGTAGTATGATAACTATTTCTGATTATGATGAACTTTTTATTTTTGCATATTTCCATCTTCATGATACGGAAAACATGCTCAAGAAAGGATTTACTCGAATTCAGTCTTGTTCGTCTGCTAGAGCCCATCAAACCTATGTTCATATTTGGCTCATAAAATTGGGGTGTCAATGTATTATAATAGATATTCAGCATTCGAAGAAGTTTCTTGTGAACGACTGTAGAACGACTTTGTTTCTACTTACTTGAAGTCAGCGGCGTAGCCAGAAATTCGGTTTGGGGGGGGGGGTTTGGTGAAAATCGATCTTACTGTCCAAACGACATAATTCCGAAACCATAATTTTTGAAGTTTTAAAATTATGCAGAATTATTTTCCAGAAAATAGTAACAAGGTTCGTGTCTTTAGCGAATTTGTTGAGACTTTATTGTAGTCATGAATATTAGCCTGAGAAAATTCACCACAAATACTTCTTGGACGATATACCGTCAAAATAATTTTATCAAATGATGCGCTGTTTACCGTTTGTAAAACTCATCGAAGATACTAAACCTCCGAAATCGGCGGTTTCAAAATGATGCTACCTTGACTGTTTTACTGTTTTTGAACATTTGACCTATACATATAATTGGTCATACAACAAAAATCAAATGCTCATCAAAATCGATCAGAACCTGCTAGAGAAGAATGGAAATCGTCATTTTTCATAAATTTCTCTCTACATTCGGAAAGTGTTATACTCGTTATTAATCATATTACGTTTTCGTCTCAACTCGACGCATTCCCAAAATATAAACCTGTTTTAATCTACCTAGTGGTGCAATTGTGCTTTTCTCAGTTGTCCAGACTACGATTCCATGGCTGGTTATGTTCAATACAATGGTGGAAATGAATATTACATGTTCAGTACGATTTGCACATACATACAATGGATCGACAGCCACGATCTTGAGATACTATGTGTTGATACTGAAACATCGCTTGAAACCAGCTGTGGATCATGGAGAAAGATCCGGGAGGTCCGGGTCCTGCCGAATTTCCAACTTGTTAAGAAATTTTAAACTAGTTTTAATTTTAAAGTAGCAACCCCTCACTGCATACTCCCTCCGGGCCGGTATGATTGACGATTTTTAGAGTTTAACTTCGCTTCCTATTAAATAAAGACCCTTATTACAGTACATCTCTACAAAAGCGAGCTCAATTTGAAAAGAAATCTGAGGATTATGATTGATAACAGACCTCTGGAATTTTCTATTGGGATGTTTTCAGGCAGGAATTTGATATTGATGCAATTAGACAACTGTGAAATCAAGACCAATAGATCAGTTACATATCAGGACCCCATTCCGACAATTTATCAAAAGTCCTCATGATGTTTACAACAACAGGTTATCAATGTACGGATCAGATAATTGTTATTGTAATATTGAATTAAATCAGTAAATTTTCAACTTCAATCCAATATTTTTTTTTTGGTGTGGTGGGGGGGGGGGAGTTGTATGGTGTTAAACTCCAAAACCTTCTCTTGGCTACGCCGTTGCTTGGAGTTATTTATTTCGCTAGTCATTTTCCGATATGTTTCAGATCGATCCGATGGTCATAAGTTAGTAAAATTGCAGTCAGAAGGTTCGCACAAATGAACATTTTTGCACTGATAAGTTATCAAGTTCCTTCCAAACAACATGGAAGTGTTCGGTGATTATTTCTAGCGGTTGTAGATAGAAAAATGATATACAAAATTCGATTTATCGAAATAATGTTTGGCTTATTTCAATGGATTATTACTATATTGAACAATAAATAGGCGACAAAGAGTAAACCACAAACAACAAGCCATAACTTTTAAAGTATTCAAAATAGATATTTGAAGTCTTCAGTAAAGTTATTCGCAAAAGTAAGAGCTACAAATTTGCTGAAGGCATTATTTCGATATAATCACTTCCAAGAAAATTTGTGAAAATATCTCACTCATAGGGTGATTAATCAGCAAAAGCACAATACCAAAAGAAAGAGAATATTGCCTCCATTATATTGTCCGAAGATACTATTGACCTAAAATAAGCCGTTTTGGCGTTAATAATAGATTACATGTTTTTGGTCATATTTCTGACAATGGAAAATGATAAAAATCTTTCGTCCGAATTTAATGTTGAATATCTCTTTTGATAATAGTCCGATTTCAACAATCTATAGCTTGTTCGAAAGGTATTCGTTAAAGCTGTCTAAAAACATATATAACATGTTAACCTATATTGTCAATTTCGGCAGATAATTCAAAAAACTGCAAAAAACGCCCTTTCTACGCATTCAAACATTTATATCTTGGAAACTAAACATCAGAATCAAAAACAAATTAATAACGTTCATACTGTTTTTTAGTTCTTTCATTTAAAATTGGTTTGGATTAAATCGGTTCAGCCATTGCTGAGAAACACGAATGAGAATTTGTCCGTTACATACACACACACACAGACACACACACAGACATTGTCCCAAATCGTCGAGCTGAGTCGATTGGTATATAAGACTCGGCCCTCCGGGCCTCGGAAAAAATCTTGAAAGTTTGAGCGAATTCTATACATTTATTTTATAAGAAATGTAAAAACACTTGTTTACTTATGAAAATCGGCTGAAAAAAGACGGAGTTGTTCAGTGTTGAAAAAGGATACTTCCAGCTGGCACACTCTGTATAATATTCTCAAATTCTTTGATTCCGCTGTCTCAGTATTGATGTTTTAGTGTTTTATTATTACCCGACGTTTCGGCCTTTAGTGAAGGACTTTCTCAAGATTACTATAAAAATATAAAACAACATGAGAACAGATTGAGTTAATATTGTGCATCTCCTCGTAGAGTTATAGGTTTTGTGCCCTTAGCGTGCAGATATGGTTTTAAAAAACTTTCTTCATGGTGGAGAAAAATTAGTTATTATCCAAACTGTTCTCCACTATGGAGAAATTTAGCATAGTGCATTTTGCATTGGCTTGCTAAGCCAAACAAAATGTTTGGATTTCACTAGTTATTATCAGCTTAAAAATGAACTCCTTTTCTTGCGGAACGTCATGCTTGTATAAGGGCTTGCTTAGGAACACGATTGGTGATTCCGTTTTATGGAGCTAGCGTAAATCCGGCGCAAGCTTAGTCCTCTCACTATGTTATGATGAGACGAAGTCAAAGCGCAAATTCTACAACTAACGCAACTGATAAATGGACGGGAAGTAACAAAATTTTTTGACATGGCATCATAATTAGTAACATTTGATTGGATTAAATCACAGATCACATCAGAATATTGGTGGCTCAAGTAACCGTGGTCTAGTGTTTATATCATATTTGACGAATGCTGTTTTATTCCTTTAAAATATTTTCAATAACTCAAAGTTGCTACAGTTTTTGGAATGTCATTAGCATATCCTACATATTACAGTATTCCTTCAAAACAAAAAAGATCACAGTAAGCGTTTGTAGATTGATGAAGAGGAGGAGGTGTTTGATCAAGGTTTACTTATTTAGTCAAAGGGGAGAGTGGTTTCACGAGGAATCAAATTTCAGCCTATTCAATTTGTTATCGTCTTAGATAATCTTGGATCTGCTCTCTGTATCTTCGCACATTTTAATATATATTCTCAGATCTTATCTGATCTCAGATATTATCTAATCCTCTCTGAACTTTCAGATTCCAATTCTCCAGATCCAGATAGGTATAGATCTTTTCAGGTAACTTCAGATCTTTTTAATTGTTATCTGGTGTTCTCAGATCTGCTCAGATCTTTTCAAATCAGCTAAGGCCTTTTCAGATCCTTTTAGATCTTTAGGGGAGAGTGAGGACACTTGATCCTTGGGGATATTTGATTCCCTTGTCATAACTCATAATCTATACGCATAAAATTATCACAATATTAAAAGAAAATGAAAATGAAAAAACAATCTGATGTATTACATTTGGTTTGGAAAAGTTATATAATATTTTAGAAAACATGTGTTCAAATCCACCTCGAAGATCCTTTTACAAATTTTTTGAACGATTGAATGAAATCGTCGAAGTAATTATATTTGAATATTTTCAAGTACGATTACTTTGTAAGGGCTTTTGTCTAGAAAAACATGTTTTTCGAATAAAATGTTTCACAACTCATACAAAAAAAAATAAATTTTGTTCACCTTATAAAACAGGTATCTTTGATCCCTGTGACACTGGGTACTCTTGATCCCTATCATTAGTTCTCTCAAACACTTTCGAAATGTATGGAAATGGAAAAAAACATCATTTCCATAATGTACCTGGCACCATTATTTGATCTAAAATGTTTTTTTATGTGAACAAATAGGGTATAAGTTATTGAAGATTGGCAAAGCAAATTAAACAGCACTGATTTGCTTTAAATACTTGACTTGACTTTCTAGTGTGGTCAAAGTTTGTAGTGCATCTAAAAAGTTAGTCTTATTAATTAATTTGTCAGGATAGGTGATTAGCTAGACTTTCGTGCCTAGAAGTCATAGTGTGCTTCATTTCTTCAGGCCTAGTAGGCGGGGGATCAAGTTACCACACGTTTTTACAAAAACCTCGTTTCGGCATGATTTTCAAAACTGTTCATATTATTGACAGGATATAGTATTCGGATTTAAACATTATTCAGAGCTCTTAAAATATGAATTGACTACAAGCTGGCGAAATTTGCAATTAAAATTTTTATTTCATTGAAAAGTTATGACAAAAAAAAAACAAAAGTGGGATCAAGCGTACCCACTCTCCCCTACAGATTGTTTTAGATTTTCTTGGATCTCGTCAGATTTGTTCGATTTTATCAGATCTTCCCAAATATTAGAGAGCTTTTCAAATCATTCCAGATCTGCAGAGATCTTCTAAAATCTGCTCACAGCTTCCACATTTTTCTCAAACTTTCTCAGAACTTCTCAAATCTGTTCAGATTATTTTAGAACCTTCTGAAAACTTTTGAGAATTTATCATATCGTATTTTACATTTTCAGAGTATTTCCAATTTTCTAAGATCTTTTCAAAGCGGCTCAAGCATTAGAATTATTATAATATCTTCTTCAGGCATTGCATTTATGACTCGTATAGGTAAAGGCGTACTAACAATTCACTACTTCGACAATAAAAACTCACATTTTCACATGATAAGTTATTGGCACTCAAACAACTTCTCTGGTTAAAAAAATCTGCCGGAGAATTAAGGCTCAAGTTACCTCAAGGCTTGGTAGTGTGCGTAAGAAAAATTGTGCTCAGCTTTGCCACCAGATTATCCATTTAAACCTTTTCAAAACTCTAAAAGAAGAATATCAGTCGATTTATTAGATCATCACGATTCAATTCATGCAAAATACCTGCCGGAAAAGCCATCGGCTTAGCTGAATGGTGCTTTTGAAAATGTGGCTGTGGTTTTTTCATTGCGCTGTTGTGTTGCGTGCCCCAGCACGGTGTGGTAGTGTGACAAAAAATCACAGCCACTTTTTCAAAAGCACCATTTAGCGAAACCGATAGTTTTTCCAGCAGCTATTTTGTATGATTTGAATCGTTGTGATCTGATAAATCGGCTGATATTCTTCTTTTAGAGTTTTGAAAAGGTTTAAATGTATAATCCGGTGGCAAAGCTGAACACAATTTTTCCTACTCATACTACCCAGCGTTCAAAACTAACACATGCTCAAAAAAGGTAACTTGAACCTTAACGAAAGATATCTCTTTTGTGCGCACTGCTGGCGCTCATCAAAACATGACAAAACAAGTCTATCCTACTGCGCTGTCGGTTTTCTTGGCAATGTAGCATATATTTTACACGTTTATTTCCACGAAAATAAAAAAGTATCTTCTTTTTCGATGAGACGAAAACTAATCAGTTAAATTTTATCGGAAAAATTATTCTCACTCTATTTGTGGAGACAGAGAATTTAACAACCCATCTTATCCCGGAAAAGTTGGCTTCAGATAAGCACCTTCTCGCGTGTGTAAGTTATAATTTAAATGTCTGATCTTCTCTGTTCTTTCATGATATTCTCACCTAGCTATAGTCACTCTTTTAGATGCCTGGCATTAGATTATATCGTAGAACTAGACACTCAGTTGTTGCTAGTTACTGACGAGATTAATTTAAGTTAGGTTTTGTTACCCTAATGTGCATATAGGTTTAATCCAATTTTCCCTTTTGGGAATTAATATTGCATAATACCAAGTGTTTGGCTCCCTATCCAAAAGACAGGAGTTCATTTTCGCTTTCTCGTTAGCAAACCAGAGTTTCTGCATTTGCTTCCCGGGCCATCACTCGGGATAAATCAGCTGCTTACTGCGTTTACATGTGTCGTTTGAACTGTTTAGATTTTTTGTGTCTAATTAGTGCTAATTTTGGTACTACTTTTTTTAGCCTGCCTCTTACCCCCACACCAAAAAGCTCACAAACGGAGCCCCCTGGTAGTGGACACATCAGTTCTCAGTGTACAAAAAAAAGGTCAACACAACAAAACAAAGTTACGAATCGCGGAAACGCTGAGAACAAAAAAACACAATACGAGACCGACAAAACAGAAAATTTGACAAGAAGCTACTGCGAGTACCCAGCGGAAAAGAATCCTTTTAAGGGTCCCATCGTAGCTTTGCAGGAAGCTCATAATAATTTAAATTTATTTATTACTTATTGCTAGAAAAAATGCATTTATCAATTGTTTTAATTAAAAAAAATGTTAACCAATTATAACTAAAGGAATAAGCTCGATTGGTGGTGAACGAAGTTTATATTAAAAATTATCCTATTTTATTTTTTAAAATTAGTTTCAATTTTGCTTGGAAACGAGTGCGACATGTTATTTGCTTTAAATCAGTAGGAAGCTGGTTGAATAACTTAGGTCCGATGAAAGAAATGCGACTTTGACCAAGGTTCGTGGATACTCTGGAGTATAATAAATGATTGGCTTGTCTAGTGCTGTGAGCTCGAATGCCTGTTGTAAATTCTAGATTATTATGAGCAATAGTATTATGCAAAGCATTGTGGATGTATACTATTGTTTGGTAGTTAGTCAACCAAAGCAAAGGTAAAATGTTATGGGCATTATTATTGTATAACAAAATAGTAGGGTACATAATAGGTTTTTTATAAATTTTTTTAAGAAAAATCTATTTAAATCTATTCAGATCTTCCCACATCTACTCAAATCTTTTCACATCTTATTTTATCGGAATTTTTCAGATTTTCTCAGATCCTCTTAGATCTTCTCGAACGTTCTTAAACATTGAAATTTTCATATATTTGCATATTTCTTCATATACTAACATACTTCTCTCATATTCTCATCTTCAGAGTTTCGGAAATTTTCTGGGATTTCTTTTTATATTTTCAGCTTTCCGCAGAATGTTGCTGTATTCAATGCTATATCTAACTTAAATTGAATCAAAATGTGATTAATGTCTGATTACTCTGATCCTGATGTGTAGTACAGAATTATTAAACTATAATTTTGTATGTTTAAAATTGAACTGATACTTATATTGTATTATTGTCATGATTGCAGTAGATGAATATTGTAATATGTAATAATGTTTCTCAGGGATAAAAAGAAATATTTGAAATAGCATGGGTATCAAGTATTGATCATTAAGTTTTTTCCAATAAACTTATTTTAGTTACTTTTAATTTAAAATTATAGCCTAATTTTTGGGTTCTAATTAATAATCGAACTTTAAATCCATATAAATGACAATCAATATGGATTAGTTGAGCTAGTGAAATTGACAGTCGCAAGGACAGAACATGCTTCGTAAAACCCCCTTCAAATATAATAGAGAATAAAAATCGGAAATAACCTATAAGCTTAAAAATCGGAGTATTATGATTATAAGATTAAAAGTTGGCTGAGATTAAAAGTTGGCTAAAAAGTACTTTTTTAAAATCACATATATTTTTTGGTTATTTTATCTGACTCTTACAGAGGAGAGCCCCAGTCCGATATTTGTACCTGGAGGTTAGACCCGATTATTACATTCAAATATATAAAAAGATATTCGGGCACTTAAATCCAACCAATATTTAAAAGTGATATGAACCGGACTGGCACCAGAGCGAAAAGATCTCAATATAAAAAGTAAAGGTAATTTCTAAAATATTTCTATTAGTTCGAACTAAGCCGATTGAAGATCTAATCAATTGCAGAGAAAGAGAGTTGTATTTGTAAAAAGATTCAGTTCAGAATTTAGAATTCACAATCCTTATGCAGTAGTAATCTTTGATAAATGAACGGAAAGTAACAGAAATATTTGACATGGCATAACTCCGGTCACACCAGAACGTCGGTGGTTCGAGCAGCAGAGGCCTAGTGTTTATAGGATATCTTTTTTAATGCCATTCGGTGCTTCTTTACCATCCACACATATCACAGTATTCTTTCAAAACATAAAAAAATGATTATGAGAAAGTATTTAAAGATAAATGGAGAGAAGGAGGCGTTTGATAAAGGTTAATTACTTAATTAGTTGAGGGCAGAGTTCTTCGCACGAGGAGTAAAATTTTGGCCAGTGCAATTTGTTATCGTCTTAGATAATCTAACATTTGCTCTCTGCATTTTCTCACATTTTAACAAATATTCATAGATCTGGGGAGTGGGCGTAGCGTATTGGTAAATCGATTGCCTTGTACGCAGCGCACCTGGGTTCGAGTCCCGACCCCGCACATAGGGTTAGAAATTTTTCCTAAGAGATTTTTCTAACCCGAAGAGGCGAATGACCTTAAGGTTAAAACCTCTATAATTAAAATAAAAAAAAATATTCATAGATCTTATCCGATCTTCTCAATACTTCTCAGATAGTCTCTAATCTTCTCAAAGCTTTTCAGATTCTTTCAAATCTTTCCAGACAGGTTTGGATTTTTTCAGGTCTGGTATTCTCAGATCTAACAAATCTTCTCTAATCTGCTAAGGCCTTTTCAGATCTTTCCAGATTGTTTCAGATCGTCTTGGATCTTGTCAGATCTTCTCAAATCTTCTAGAGCTATTCAAATTCCAGGTTTGCAGGGATATCCTCAAATCAACTCAGAGCTTCCAAGTTTCCATAGCTGCTAACTATGTCCAATAACAATAAAACTGTGAGGTCAAATCGAGTTTACCCTCTTTTCTCGCCCGGAGTAGAAGCTAAAAATCGTTATATTTTACCTATCAATAAAGCAAATTTGAATTCATATTGATAGAGAACACTGCAGGTCAAAAAAACCAGACCTTAGCTGAAAAATTAAATTTTTCAACTATTAATGTTCATTCCATGTACAAAAATGTACAAAAATATTCTTGAAAATTATACAGTAGTAGAGTGCTTCTAAGAGTTCCGTTTCTTAATTTTAAACGAAGATTTCGAACGTTATTAATTTTTAATGTGCTGAAGAACATTACTGTTTTTGCCCAATTTAGTCTGAAAAAAAATTCACCAATTTGGTATTAAATTTCGAAGTATGTCTTGCTTTAATAAAGAAAAACTTATGTTCATACAACGTCAAGTAAAGTGAAATTTTCAACCTATTTTTGGCAGAGTCATCATTAACAGGCACTAGAATCGAAAACCAAAATTTTGTAAATTTTCAATACAGGTCCACTCAATCTTTACCGGAGGTAGCTAGCCGTGACTGCAATGAAGCTGCTATTTCAAGACAGTACATCGAAACCGGTTTACTGAGAAGACAATATTAATATATTCCATCAGGCTGATTATTTGCTGTTATGGCGATTAATACATATTATCATTATCATTATAATATCCGTACCGTGCTTAGAGCAGACTCCATTTGTATTGTCAGAAGAATAAATTTTCGTTCTACTACGATAGCATCCTAAAGGCGTAAGCTGTATCCATATTCCAAGCGATACTAACAAGGCATCTGTAGTTTATTTTTGACATAGGACTACGTCATTGTTTTCAATATGGGGGTGCACTTAGCAAATTTAACAAAAATGGCATTTAACGAAAATTCAGCCATCTCACGATAAATTTTCATTTTTTTGTGATTTCCAATAGATAAACCCAAAGAATTTTGATACCATGGGATTAAAAATTAAAATAATGTATACCATAGTCAAAATACCACGCATTTGCACACAGAAGGTAGCGCTTCCCAAGTCTGGCACGACAGATTTATGTACCTTGCGCGCAATGCTTATATGTATGACGTCATCATCGGCTATTTAAAGAACGGGTTTGGCCGGACAAGCTCAGTTGCCTGTTGAACGGCGGGTGGAGCAGATCACTGCGCTGCGTGTTTTCACAGCCAGTGTAACTGAGTGCAAAGTCCGTAACACTGGCTGTGGAAGTACGCTACGAAGTGCCGTTTAACACGCGACTGAGCTTGTCGCTATACTTTCTTTTGTGTTGTGCTCGTTTCAAACACATATTTAATGTACAATTTAATGTATATCTAATTTACTAGCGGTTGCATGCGTAGCCTGCATGATAGCAATCTGTGCTTTTTACGCGCAGATGAAAACTTTCTTAGCAACAAATTCACGCGAATCGATGGAAAGCACAACGAAAGTTTATTATTTACGTTCGATCAATTCATTGGTTTCATTTCCACTGAACCTATCCTTTGAACCTTTGATACTGCTAATAGGTACATACTACAAAGCCTATTAATGAATGAATACACTGTCACTCAAAAAACCGTTGCAAAATGCATCTAAGTCCAGATATAAAATTGTTTTTGATTCTTGTATATTTATAGCTTCGATATATAATTGAGACCACTGCATTAGTTACTATAGGAAAGTTACAATCATGGCAAAATATAATTGGAAAGCTTGGTCTATACATGAAATGTGATTATATTGCCTACAATTTGATTTTTCTTCAATTCGGTCCAGGTTTTTTATCGCACACAATCGAAAGGTTTTTACAATTTTTCAAAGTTGATATTATGCAATAAGAATTTAAAACAGTTCCAGATATTTGTTAGGTTGCGGTTTTCTGTCTTATTTCATCAGATCTTATCAAATAAATTTAATCAGATTCGATCACCTACTACAAATAAAATGACCTGACAGCCAAGAATTTTTGGTTCAATATGTAACATATCAAACATGCTGATTGGTTATGCTTAAATTATTCGTAAGAAAGATTTATTATTACTCTAAATGTACGGAGTAAATAGATGTTTTACATCAAGTAGTGTTGTCCTACGTCTACAGTTCGTACAACCCCATAGGACTGCCCCTTGTAGTTTTTTAGATCATTTGGAATATTCTTATTTATATTCTACCAAATTGCATACAGGAATGACTTACGTGGCAATTATTTTTGTCGAAATACCCAATTCCGCGATCAAAGCGACGGAGTAAAACTATACATCAATACATTTGAAGCTCCGATCAGGCCGGATCGTTTATTGTGATGGAGAATTGCGTTGCGTGTCGATAACTGACGGTATTTTTTTCCAATACATTTATTACACACGGCGTTTGCGCAAGATTTTTACGCCGAAGATTCATAGCACGTTACAAATATTCTAAAGGCAAATTTTAACTGTTGTCAAAATTGTAATGTATCTGAAACCAACACTACTATAACTATCATCACTTGAATGTTTGCTTTTTCTTAGATTCTTGGATTTCATAATAATCTAATATTTTTGAGCGCATTTATTTACATTTTTTCTGCTATTGTCTGAACTTAAAACAAAACTAACTATTCTAGGACACTTTGAATAATTTGCCTAGGATGATCGTATGAGGAGAATAATCTAATTAGATTTTAAGATGAATAAGTTCCATATATAGAGGATCGCGGTAAGCCCGGATGTCTCTAACAGAAATATGGATCGGTCTTCCTCGGACTTGTAATCTGCTAATTAGGAACTAGCTTCACGATATTAGGTGCACGACCAAACAACGTGCTCAATATCGTGGTAAACCTCTCCACAAGCTGCTGATGGTATTTGGCTTGCCGTAGCGTGTAAAAAATTTTGCTTTAGAATTAACAGCCTAAAGTCTATTCTACTGTACCTTGATTGTGTATCTGATATTACCCTTCCATCTGCTTTTTTTGTGAGAAAAAATAGGAATATTCACCCTAATTGAGAGGACCCTGAAATTCCGGAACCTTTGGCTGTTAGCCAAATATTTTAATGCGTAGATGATACTGTCTGATTGCTAGTGCAAAATATGAAGATTCATAAACCGAACACAACTGCAAAAAAAACAGTCGCATCGGGAATAGTCGAGTTTCATGGTCTGCTGTTTTGACATGGAATTTCTCGATTAACTGTTAATTTAGCTGACGGAAAAATAAATCGAACTGCACTAGAATCCACCATTCAATAAGTATCGCCAAATCCATTCTCTAACCGTTGCCAGTTCAACTGTCCGACGATTACAGAAAAGTCAACTCACGCAAGGAAGTAATTCGCTGAAAATTCCCTCGTGACCACCCGACTGAGCAATGAATCGCACCGCTGTTGATCTTGACGAACCCCGCTGACTGGTTGGCATCACGATCACACTCGGCAAACCGGTTCGGCAACATTTCATTTCAATCGTGCGGTTTGTGCGTCCGCAACATCCTTGCACTATGACCGCCAAAATCACTAGCAGCTAGCGACTGCGCGCACCACAAGTCACAGCTCTATCGGTTGATTCTATTGACAGTTTCCATTAGACGTGACGTGTTTGGTCGTGAATGTGTGACTGTGTGTGCCATCGCACACGTCACGCCAAACAGTTCGTCTATTGCACACTGGTTGACCGTCGCCTATGGCAACCAACGGCGCTCTTAGCAACATCCTCTGCTCGGTGTACTCGAGCCAATTCGTGGTAGTGCGTGAGTTGCTGTGTGGGTTTTGTTCGAGCTTTTCATGCAGCAGCTAACAATGAGCGAGCTAATGCTAAAGCTCGCTAAGGTCAAGCACAATCCTTGTGCAAATCAGCAAACATTCGAAAAGGCTTTTGCGCAAGGTAAGATCGATGGTTCGAGTTGGTTCGATTGGATTGGACGGATTCGGAAGGCTTTCTGTACGCATTTGGTTCGTGTATCAAGTGTGCGCTGCTATCGTAAATTGGTTTTATTGCATTTCTTGAGGGACATCACCCTTGTTATGATCGTTTATTTACTCGCAAAGGAAACAATAAGTGATGTGAAGTGTTTCGTGATTTATTGTAGAAGCGAGTACTGTTAAACTGTCAACTGTCAACTACAAGTTATTAAAAAGTTGAAAACATGCCAAGGTTACGGAATGTATACCAAAACTCCGAAACGTTTCTTCAAGTACGGTACCTTGAGGGGAAACAACTCCGAGGCGCGTGAAAGTCGCACAGTGAGAGTGCATACGACAAACATAAATAAATAACAAACTCTTGTACATGAGAAATGACTAAAAACACTGCAGATAGGCTGTCGGTTGGTTGGTTGGTTGGTTGGCTGGTGAAATTCGTGGCGAGAAATGCACATGTCACATCAACATTTTCGTTGAAACAGGTTCGGTTCGGCGGAGAGTGATGTTTTGTTCCAGAGCACGCGGCCCGTCCCGGAGTGTTGAAACTGAAAGCAAAGCAGACGTGGTTATTTTGGTTTCGCACATGTCACTTGTTTCGAACCTTTCCACGGCTCACCGCCGCAGTCAGGCGACAAAAGAAAACACCAGCGTAAGGCCGCCACATCAGCCAGCGGAATTTTCATCCTTAGTAGGCACGGACCCAACTTTTCACCTTTCAAGAAATTGCGAGAATTTGCTGAAAATGCAGTATGGAAGCGTGATAATTTCGCTGCTTCGAACCTCGTGATAAATTAAGTTCAAGAAAAACCATTAATATATTACATTATAGAATTTATTTCCCCACATTATTGCAGTATTTTCATTCTAAGGATCTGTATCTACTCATTTTTGTGATTTTTTACGAAACCATTAGTTATTCGGCAGTTTTACATTAGGCGCGAAAATATCATCTCATATTATACCGCGAAAAGATAAGATCCAATGCTGTCTTGTCGGGAAAAGCTGGAGAGTAAACAATGTTACATCGTATGTTTGCTTTTTTATTGCTGGTCGAAGTAGGTGAAATATCGCCTTATTCTGTTCACGAATGCGAAAATTGTAAACTCTGGTAAAGTACAATAAGGAGGTTGGTACCCGTTCGTGTTTTTCTGTGTTGTTACAGTTTTTACTACATTTCGCGAGCTCACGAAACGTGATCATGCGATGTAAACAGACCGGCCTCGCCGGAATTGGAGAGTTTGCCAGTGAGAGTTACGATGTATTTACGATAGAATAGTTTTTTTTGTGGAATTCAGCACACAGCGTTGAAGTTTCCTGGAATGCGCGCTTTGCTATACAGTAATAAGAATTATGCAAGTACACACACTGTTTTGGTTGGCAGGTTTGAATAATAACCAGCTCGACAGGACGGTTCCAGACACGTAGTGAAAGACACGCGTACGAATTCATTTTAATTTTGAACACGTCTCAGGTTTTGGTAGTTTTTAAAGCAGATGGTTCAACAAGGTGGCCTTCAGGTACAACTTATTAACTGATGGACTTAATAGTGGAACGATGGGGACATTAGGGACGACTACATAAACAATTCGCTTTATAAAATCCGAAACAGTTCAGTTTGATGAGCAACCGTTGGTAGATTAGACTGCGTGAATTTTCAATACACTACATGTCTCGCTTAAAATTGATGAATATGAAAATTAGTTAAAATGAGATTCACTCCATCCCTAAATATGGAAAAATCCATGAAAAATACGATGGGATGTTTTCGACTGGTGATTAAATAATCTAAGGTGAGTTTCGGCAGTGTCGATTTTTATCGAGCCCTGAAGAAGGCCCAAACCGCGGGGCGAAACGTTGGCGAAGATAGATAAATAATCGACGCAAAGATATTTGACTGTACTGCCGAAACTCACCTTAGATCATGAAAAATACTTCATCGAAAACACCATTTACCCTGAGAAAATGGATTAACACCTAGTCGATGTTGTCTTTCGCAACGCAACACCGGTAGCCCTGACTCACCCCGGCAGGCCCAAAAACATTGAACGTCACATCGTATCGTGCGCGTGTTACTGTTGAATTGGTAATAAACCTTCAACATTTTATAATTTTCAAATTAAAAAGCACCAACGCCGTACGCTCCGCGGATGGGTAATTGTGGCTCGAATTGTTCGCTGCTATTGATGGCCATGCGCGAGAAAATAGCTTCTCAAGGCCTTACGGTGGCCCCCAAAAAGTTCCATCCTAATAATGGTATCTTAGCTGTTGCTGCAGACCATTCTTTCATCGCTCTCCTATAACCTACTTCACCGTGTCGTCGCTAGGTATGGCCATCGTTTCAAACGAAACTTGCCAACCGAAAAGAAGAAGGAAATCCTTACTGCTTGGAGCGAAGTTTTCTACAAGCCATCGGCGTTTAAACGGGAAATGGAGCCACTTTGCACTGACAACAATAACAATTAATTAACGCCGCGCGCCGATCCGTGATATATCCCCCGCAGCAGCGGAGAAGTTCAGCTGATAAATAACTCCAGCCAAGTATGGTGCTTTAGTTAACCTTTGGCCTGCGGCGGGACGCGACGCGACGACGGACGCCGACGACGGTATAATTGTTTGTGTAACATTGCCGCCGCCGCTGCGCGCTGGTTGCCATGTCGAGGCGATGGTGCGGGTGTTGAATTGCTTTTTCGCGGTGCATTATGTGACCTAGCTAACATTGTCAGTGGTTTACGAACCAAAGCTTTGAACAATTAAGCTTTGGAATTGCATTGCGTTCATTAGTTTAAAATGAATTGTTTTTTTCGAGCTTATAAGGTAAATGATATATTGTACCATTTTGGATTCATTTTTCATTAAAAAAAATCCTTAAAAAAATAATTCGAGGTTTGTTATCCTACTAACTTTTCGAGAAACAGCTCACTTCGTTCCTTTTGGTTCAATTACGTTTCAGAAAATTTACAAATCCAAATACAAATACAAATGTAATATTTTATTTGTGTGTTTGTTATTGGATTTTTCACGCGAAGTAATGTGTCTCTTCCTAAAACTGAAAAAATCCGTCCAAAATTCATGAACAAAAGATCACGATTTCGTGAGCTGAACGATTTACGTAAAACCTGGAAACAGCCTACATTCAAACGATGTTCATGATTTCAGGAACTTATTCGCGATTTTTGTGAATTCTCATCACATTACCGTGCTATTTTTCATAAGTTTATTATCGGAATTTTCTGTCAGAATAGCGGGAATTATGGTCATGATTTCGGGATCTCAGTCGCGATTTCCGTAATTTCTATTCACGTTATCGTGATATTTTATTCATGAGTAGAGTGATTCAATGATTCTGGATCTTAGTCACGATTTTTGATATTTTAATAACGAGTAATGTGATTTACGTTTATGATTTCAGGAACTTTGTCATAATTTTAATAATTTCTATTCACGTTGTCGTGAAATTTTAGTCACGAGTTTATGTTTATTTATGTTCATTATTTCAGGATCTTAGTCACGATTTTTGTTATTTTTGTCACGAGTTGTGTGATTTTGTTCATGATTTCAGGATCTTAGTTACGATTTTCGTTCTCGTTATCGTAATTTCTCTTCACCTCATCGCGAGCTGTTATTTTTTGGTTGCTATCGGTTTTTTTACTGGAAGTAACGTGACTATATTAGCTGGATCATAAAAGTGCGGTAGTCGCGGTATTCGTTTTCTGTCTAGTCATCACACTAAACCTTATCAAATGAATAACGATGTTCGAAGTCCTAATAGTTTTCTTGTATCTACTGCTCGTACCTATTACTGGTAGCAGCTTGACATTTCATGAAAAAGTCTATTGAATAAAGTTTATTCCAAGAATAATACTTTAAATTTTGCGAAAGAGTTCACGTGAAAATTTCATTACCATGTTGCATGAAATTGAAAGTGATTAGGGATATCTTCTAAATATCATCAGCACGTAAAACGGATCGTAAATTATGAACCAGTTCACGAATACATGAATATTTTGTAATTTCGTGAACTATTTCACGAGCACGAATGGAAAATCGTGACTGTTATACTAGGAATCATGAACCAGTTCACGAATACATGAATAATATTTTATGATTTTGTGAACTATTTCACGAGCACGGATGGTATGTTCCTAAATCTATGAATCACAAGATGAGTCAACCTTTGGTTTTATGAAAAATGTTCATAAAGTTGTGAACTAGTTCACGTACAGAGAATCGATTTATTAATGACATGGCGGAATCAGTGATTGATATTCACAAAACAAATTTTCACTAAAAATAGCGTTATGCGAGCATTACGGGAAATTGAAAATAATTATAATGTACATGATTTTTGTTGATGGTCCTATTTTCGTAACGTAAAAACTGGATTGTTTCAGAACTAATGGCATATTATTCACGATTTTGGGAACAATTTTGTTCCGTGACCCTTAAATGCACCATGTTTTGTGCGGAAAATGTCAAGAATGTTTGAATTTACGTAAAGGCATAAAGCAATAATTTCATTTTACCAAACTTATAGTATTTTGATAGTATATTTTTCAGTGAACAAAAACAAGCATAAGTTTATAAAAATATATTGATAATTTTTTATTTAACGACTTCCCAGATTAATTTGGTATGCTTTGTGATATAGTGGCGGTTTAAAGATGATGGGGTTGAGAGTGGTGAGGGTATGAGGGCTGGATAGGGTGGTGGTCTGAGGGGTGATTTAAGGGGGGCGGGGGTAACCCCTCTCTGTGTATCCTCATTTATGCCCCTGTTAAATTCCAGAAACCTTATGCCAGTCAAAAAAAAATTTTGGCCCTGGCCGCGATTAGGTTGACGGTTTTCAGAATGATTGCATAACCTTTCTATATGAGAAAGGAAAAAATGTGCTAAAATCCAAAAAGGTGAATTTTCGTCAAATTATTTTTTCGAGTTTGCATCAAATCTCGACGTTTCATGCACCTTAGAGACATTTGGCATTAAAAATAAAAATTATATTTTTAATTTTTCCTATAGTTTATATAGAAAATTTCTGTGTGGCCGCACTCTTAATCCTCCGGCACTCGCGCGAATGGCTCCCCGAATGAGCAGCCGCTGGTGCTGGAAGAAGATTTCACTAGAGTTTCGGAAGGTGTAGCACAAAATACAACGGCGCGAGTGCCGAAAGGTTAAACCCGTAATTCCGGAACCAGAATTCCGATCGATACAAAATTCAATAGCAGCCGATGGGAAGGTTGTACCTTTCATTTGAGACTATATTTTGGGCAAATCGGCCTATATTTTGGCCATCTCTTAGAAAAATGAGTGACATTTTTGACACATACGCGCACACATACAGACTTTTTCCGATCTCAACGAATTGAGTCGAATGGGATATGACACTCGGCTCTCCCGGCCGATATTAGGTTGACGTTTTCAGAGTGATTACATAACCTTTCTATATGAAAAAGCCAAAAAGGAATCGTTAACGTACGAGAAAAATTAATTACAATCAATTGAAAAAAAAAAATTGAAGAACATCGGTTGAGAGGTTTTTTCGCAATCGTGATCACGGAAAAACCATTTTCGGAAAAACGACATTTCGAGGAAATCGAGTTTAAAATTTCTAGTCACCACTGCTCTTAGTAGACGAAGCGCTGTAATTTTCGATCTATTTCTGGGATCTCTATCAAAATTTGGAAAAATATTTTCAAAGAGTTGCACTTTCAGATAAAGTAATAAAAACATCAATTTTTTTTTAAAAATAAGAAGGCATGTAACTCCTTAAAACAACATTGCAAAAACTATCTCTAAATCTTCATAGTGGCTATTAAAGCTATGAGACAGCTCTCAAAAAATTTAGAAAAAATGATTTACACCTTTAAGGGTTAATGGTTTCATGAACTTTGTCACTATTTTGCTAATTTCTATTTTTGCTACCATAATATTTTATTCTAGAATTTTCTCTCGGATTTTTTCAAGCATAGTAATATGAATCAAAAATGATTTCAAGAAGTTAATCACGATTATCGCAATTAATATGTTCGTTAACGTAATATTTTATTCTAGGTTACAGGATTGTGGGCCGCTATTTTCCAGTTTTCTTTACGCCTGCCTGCTTTCTTCAATCCCCATGCCTTATGACCGTACAGAGTAAGGGGGTGTATCAGATTTGCCTAGATCAAGTTTTGTGCGAGTATGTAGACTACGGGGTTTTAGATCGGAACGCAAACCATAGGAAGTCCTATCCGCAACTGCAGCAAGCCTTTTTATCTCACTTCTACAACAATCATATCACATATTTCAGTGTTTCAAGATATATGAAGCTTCTGTATTTGCTTCACGTGATACCGCTCGGGAAAAGCCTTTTGCTTTAGACGTTCACGTACGTATCGTGTGACTATTTAGATTATTGTGTCCATCTAGTGTCAATTTGGATACTAGTTTAGATACAAAATCTAACTTGGCTCCAAGATGGTGCTAGTTACTCAGTAAATGAAGTCGAAATATAGAAAAATTTCCTCTACTGGAAATCATATTGCGTTCCTTTGCACATCATATCTACGTATCTTCTACGAGCGATATGCTCAATGATATACTAGAGAGAGTGTACCATCCTGCTTCAATACATTCTACATCACAAACAGGTCGATTTTCTCTCAGGCTATTTTGACGTTTGATTTTGACCCATTTAGCACCATGCAAATAAACCTAAATAGTTTTGTTGGACAGTCATATTTATGCATTATCCACAACAACTCGTTTTGTTTCACTGAATCGTACGTCGCATTGAAATCCACAAACTGATGATGAATCCACAACTTGTGTTTCCTGAATTCATCCAGAATTTGTCCCAAGGTAAACATCTGCCGGCTGTTCAGAGTTTAGAAACAACAAAAGAAGATTTTTTTCATTTTCTATTGGCAACTAGATAGCAAACATGCGTTATAAAGCGCGTTGCTTGCTCGGAGCGAATCCTACAGCTTATATCCTTCTACATTTCCAGCTACGTGACATCTGCGAAAAACCGATAATGATAAACCGGCGTCCTTTCGTTAAGTAGGCTTATCATCAATACTACCCGTCCATCCTATCTTTTTTCCATCTCCTGAACGATGGATTTAAGGACAGCCGGTAAAGGTGATTATCGTGCTGTTGAGGTTTCAATATAGATGCATGAGTCCAATTGGTACAATACAGTACATAAAAAATGCGACAAACTCTGCAATTACACCTTTTGTAAATAATTCAGCTATCTAAATTACTTTTTGGCTATATTTTCTGAAAATTGACAGCCAATAATATTACCAATAACATGTACAATGTACAGGTATTATCCACAAACGTTTAGTTAATTGATTTTAGCGTGTATCTGATAAACTACACAACTGTCAAAATAGACAAAAAATGCTCCAAGGCATTCATTAATTTATTTCAGTTCGCTTTTTTCTATCAAACTCGTTTTTCTGTTGTTAAAGGGGGGGGGGGGGATAAGGGTTTCTACAAGAAAAAAAATCACATTTGTATGCGATTTTTTTTAGAATTTTGGGTAAAGCAAATTGACCAAAACTTTTATTTATTATAAAGTCTCATTTCAATCACATTCTGTAATTTTTTCATGCAAAAATATCGACAAGCGACTCGGCGATGAAGCTTTTTGTAGAACATCTCTGGAAAACACACGATTTGCGGTGTTAACTGCCATTCAAAAACTACTTAACCGATTTATTTCAAATTTTGCACACACATTCTATGTAAAAAATGCCAAGCCCCCACGTTGAGTTTTTTTTTAAATAATTGTAAATTACAGAATGTTATTGAAATGATCAATTCGCTTCGCCCAAAGTTAAAAAAAAATCGCTGCGTATTTTTTTTCTAGCAGAAATCCTTACCCTTCTCCCCCTTAACATTTGAAACAACTAGTTATGAAGAAATCGTAAATGTTTTGGACAAACAAATCGCGTGATCGCTGAGCAGTTTGACATCTGTCATACAACGGTAGGAAGGATTTATGATAGGTTTTTGCAAATCAACTCGACGGAAAGGGAATTAGGAAGCGGCCAGCAATGTATATTGATTCGGATTGCCGAAAATTATATCTCAGGATGCGCTCATATTATATTGAGATGATAAGTGTTTTTTATGTAAAAATGTCTGAGGAACACGATGGCATTACAGTTTTTAAAATTAAAATATATGTATTGAGAGAAAAATTAACTTTTAATATTCAATCATTTTTTTAGACTCCTTGAACAATTTTCTTCTAAAGCCATCTTTCGGTTTGATTCTAGAGTACATAGAACCGGAGATATGATCAAAAGAAAATCAAGGGTTTTTGCAATTTGCCAAAACGGGGAGTGCTCCCATGACCCAAGGGGTGGTCAAATTGACACAAAAATTTGGGGTTTTATTTATTGGCCCTAGATGAACAATTCCTCCAAATTTGGTTCAAATCCGTGAAGGTCGATTTCAAGTTTGCATCTTTTACATTTCTTATAAAAGAAATGTATAGAATTCGCTCAAACCTTTCAAGATTTTTTCCGAGGCCCGGAGGGCCGAGTCTTATATACCAATCGACTCAGCTCGACGATTTGGGACAATGTCTGTGTGTGTGTGTGTGTGTCTGTGTGTGTGTGTGTATGTAACGGACAAATTCTCATTCGTGTTTCTCAGCAATGGCTGAACCGATCTTATCCAAACCAATTTTAAATGAAAGAACTAAAAAACAGTATGAACGCTATTAATTTGTTTTTGATTCTGATGTTTAGTTTCCAAGATATGAATGTTTGAATGCGCAAAAATGGCGTTTTTTGCAGTTTTTTTGAATTATCTGCCGAAATTGACAATATAGATTAACAATTTATATGTTTTTAGACAGCTTTAACGAATACCTTTCGAACAAGCTATAGATTGTTGAAATCGGACTATTATCAAAAGAGATATTTAACATTAAATGCGGACGAAAGATTTTTATCATTTTCCATTGTCAGAAATATGACCAAAAACATGTAATCTATTATTAACGCCAAAACGGCTTATTTTAGGTCAATAGTATCTTCGGACAATATAATGGAGGCAATATTCTCTTTCTTTTGGTATTGTGCTTTTGCTGATTAATCTCCCTATGAGTGAGATATTTTCACAAATTTTTTTGGAAGTGATTATATCGAAATGAAGCCTTCAGCAAATTTGTAGCTCTTACTTTTGCGAATAACTTTACTGAAGACTTCAAATATCTATTTTGAATACTTTAAAAGTTATGGCTTGTTGTTTGTTGATTACTCTTTGTCGCCTATTTATTGTTCAATATAGTAATAATCCATTGAAATAAGCCAAACATTATTTCGATAAAACGAATTTTGTATTTCATTTTACTATCTACAACCGCTAGAAATAATCACCGAACACTTCAAAGTTGTCTGGAAGGAACTTGATAACTTATCAGTACAAAAATGTTCATTTGTGCGAACCTTCTGACTGTAATTTTTCCAACTTATAACCATCGGATCGATCTGAAACATATCGGAAAATGAAAAGCGAAATAAATAACTCCAAGCAACGGCGTAGCCAAGAGAAGGTTTTGGGGTTTAACACCATACAACCCCCCTCCCCCCTCCACCACACCCAAAAAAAATATTGGATTGAAGTTGAAAATTTATTGATGCAGACTGATTTAATTCAATATTACAATAACAATTATCTGATCCGTAGATTGATAACCTGTTGTTGTAAACATCATGAGGACTTTTGATAAATTGTCGGAATGGGGTCCTGATATGTAACTGATCTATTGGTCTTGATTTCACAGTTGTCTAATTGCATCAATATCAAATTCCTGCCTGAAAACATCCCAATAGAAAATTCCAGAGGTCTGTTATCAATCATAATCCTCAGATTTCTTTTCAAATTGAGCTCGCTTTTGTAGAAATGTACTGTAATAAGGGTCTTTATTTAATAGGAAGCGAAGTTAAAATTGATTTAATGTCTATGAAACATAGAACTGCTCACCAAAAAATGCATAAATTTCAACATTTGCTAAAAATGTTTTTGCCTTTCTCATTCACTCTAAAATTCGTCGATCTAATCCCGACCGGGAGGGCCGAGTGTCATATGCTAATCGACTCAGTTCGTCGAGATCGGAAAATGTCTGTGTGTGTATGCATGTCTGTATGTATGTGTGAGTATGTGTGTATGTGGAAAAAAAATATGACCTCTGTTAATCAGAGATGGCTGGATCGATTTGCACAAAGTTAGTCTCAAATGAAAGGTACAATCTTCCCATCGGCTGTAATTGATTTTTTTTATTGATTGGACTTCCGGATCCGGAGTTACGAGTTGAAGAGTGCAATCACACAGCAAATTGCAATATAAACTGAAATGAAAAATTTTCAAAATCAAATTTGTATTTTTGATGCCAAATGACATTATAATGCATGAAACATTGAGATTTGATTTAAACTCGAAAAATTACGTTTTACAAAAATTGATTTTTTTGGACTTTGGTACTTTTTTGCTTGTTACTATTTTCTGAAAAATTAATTCTGCATAATTTTAAAATTTCAAAAATTACGGTTTCGGAATTATGCCGTTTAGACATTAAGATCGATTTTCACCAAATCCCCACCAATTGTAAAATTGGTATTGTAAAAAAACGTAAGGGCGATACTTCAATGCTGATAGGTGGGACCAAAAAAGTAAACAATCGCCAAAGGGACTATATACTATATATACAATCATTTTGTCAATTTCAATAGCAAACACAAATTTTAATTTAATAATTTCAAATACTTCATGAAGTTTTGGGTTTCGATCACTGAATCATGCAATCTAGGATGTAAAAAACACAATAGTTCTTAAATAGGAAATAAAACCAAGTCTAAAAATATGCACTGTTGATTTTCTTTGAATGGTGGGTTTTTTCAAGAAAAAGCGTTGATTTCTTAATTCTCAGTCGCGTTGGAAATTTGAGTAAAGTATAAACTTTAAATCGATTAAAACAAATCGATTTTTTTTTTGGTTCAGTACAATATACATAACCCCTTTAGAAAAATCAGTTTTCCCACCACAATGCATTGATTGAGGAATTTAGATATTTTATTAACAGAGCATTAGCAATAATTCGTTTGTATGTCTATTTTATGGGCCATTTTTTCGCCTTCCCATTGATTTGGTTTGAGATTTCTAGCACTGATGTTGTCCTATGCTGATTTGAGTGATTCTCTGAGTCCTGCCACTATCCCATGTAGTATGTGTTATCAAAAACATCGCGAAGCATCAAGTTCTAAATGTTCTCAAACGATATAATATCCGAAGAGAGTGATAAGAGTTATAAGAAATGTCTCATCACACTGTTAGGTGGATTAATAACGTTTTTTTGATCACTTCGCGTGGAATGACCCGTATATTTGTTCCATTCAATTTGGTGAAAGGTCAAAAATAAAAAAAACATCATAAACAGTTATACAGGGTGTTTGGTTCATGGTTCAAAATCTTTCGGAAGGTGCTAGGGGATCTAATTTGTGGATAAATATCTTTCTACATACCAACATATAACAACCATTATAGAGTTATTGAACTTTATCAGTAAATATCATGCATTGTATTAAAGTTATGATTTGAAAGCATTTACAAAAAGATCTCATTTTAATTTCGGTTCTCTATTACCCCTCCAAAGATTCTAAACCATAAAGCAAGTACCCCATATCAGGATAAATCAGTTTAAAGATACTATTAACAAAAACCATCTATATGGATTTTAAACAAAATTGTCAGCCACAACACTCCAATTTTTCTAGGGATGTCGAATATGTAATTTTCTTTTCTGTTTTCTTTTTGGTTAAATCACTTTTAGATACACATTTATTTAATTTAATTTTTAATGCATTTCTTCTTTTACTTAATGTTAGTCTAAGTACGGACAGGTAAGGTTCAAGTTAGGTTTTTGTATAGTTGTGTGTTACAACATGTGAGCCATTTCAGAATAAATATTCTTTGAATAAGTGTACCCAAATATTCAAAAAAAATTGTTTTTACCCACCTAGATGTGCTATTGTTTCTTTCTAATTTATCAAAACTATGATTAATTATGTTATGTTCAATATAATTGTCGAGTTCAATGTAATCTTAATGTGATCATATTTTGGAATTCCGGGGGAATGGGTTTGGAAGGGAACGGGGGGGAGAGTTTTAATAGAGTTAGAGGGCAGGATGCATCAGAAATCATTTACACTGAAACCTCCATTTACGAACTCTTTTTTTACGTAATATTCGATTTACGTAACTTTTTTACGAACTAAATTCGAAATAACGAACTCTTTTTGGAAAGTTTGAGTTCGTACATTACAGCATGAAGTTATATACTTATGTATTCTTAGTTATTTGTTACTAATATAAGTTGGGTATTTTCGGAATGGGGTTGACGAGTGCCTAACGGAAACCGGTGTCTTGAGCCATTTTGGATTCCAAGATGGCGACTTCCGGTTTAGATAAATTCTCTATAAACTCAACAATATGGATATTTTCGGAATGGGGTTGACAAGTGCATGACGGAAATCGATGTCTCGAACTATTTTGAAATCCAATTCTCTAAAACCACAAAAATATGGGTATTTTCGGGATAGGGTTGACGAGTGAATGACGGAAATAGAACCCATAGTGTTCGTTATCAAGAATATTGCTCAACCGGCAATCGTCATATTGAACTTAGAAAATGTTCCAATTGTCCATTTTCAGCATCTACTTTTCAAGCCCGTACCAAAAATACCCTTATTGTTAGGGTTATCGAGAATATTGCTCAACCGGATGTCGCCATCTTGGATTTCGAAAAGGTTCCAATTGTCCATTTTCAGCATATACTTGCCAAGCCCGTTCCAAAAATACCCATATTGTCATATAGGGTTATCGAGAATATTGCTGAACCAACGAATATTAATAAGAATGTGAAGCTAACTTTTTTTACGAACTAAATCCCAAATAACGAACACTTTTTTTACGAACTAATTCAATTTACGAACCCCCGGTTTGGTTCGTAAATGGAGGTTTCGGTGTATCATATCTCGGTACGCGGAGTTGTTGAAGGGAATGCGAGTGTGAGGGTGGTCCAAGGGGAGGGGCGGTGATGCAGGGAAGGGGTGTAAGGGTAAGGGGGGACCCAACTGCATATTATACGATCCATTTAAGACTTGGTTTGACCAAATCGGTTCAGCCAACACCATTAACCGATGTTACTTTAATTGTGAAGCCGGGACTTCCGGAACCTGTAGCTCCGGAACCAAAAGTAAGAGCTGAATGAAACTCAATAACAATCAATGCACAGTGGTCCAGAATATAAATTTAGAAGGAATTTTAACTACTAAATTAAATGACTTTAGCCCTGCAATATGTTTGGCAAAGTTGTTGTACTTTGCAAGACCCTTCTATTGGTTTCACCCTTTCATGCCCAACTTTTTTCTAGTGCATGTAGGGTTTCAAAACTTTTTTTCCCTGAAAACGGTTGGCTCAAGAAACACGAAAGGCCTATTTTCATAAAGATATGTGCGTCCATGGCAGTGCTAGAAGCTGGTCAATTTTTACCTTCCAATGCTCAATACAATTCTCCTAGAATAATTACAATAATCCAATTACGTGGAAAACGTAGCCAACAACAGTCTAAATCGATAAGTTTTATCATTTTTCGATAATATTGCATCATGACGAAGATATATGAAAAAATCATTTTCCGTCGTCAACGTAAACTGTCCCTGGCAGCACTGGTCCATCGGAATCAAATCAGACTAATTGCAATAACTTCAATTCTAGAGCTGATCCTTGTAACTGTTAATACTCAAATTAAAGGCAATAATCACATTAATGAGCCTTACTTGTTTTTGTGAGCGATTCTCGCCTCAATCAAAAGTTATAGCTGTTTAAAAACGTTGTTGTCAACAAACAACATGGGCATGAATGGTTTAAACGGAAGCTAGGGTGGTTCCAGCAATAATTAAAATTTAATGTTTTATTTGTTTAAGATGGAGCTTGACTGTCTTCGATGAAGTTATAGAGCAACACATTTTAGACAAATTTGATGAAGACTCGCAAGCTCTAGCTTTTATACTTTCCATTGAACAACAAATCCAACTGTAAGCTCTAGAGTG